>NC_057795.1:669782767-669787577 GCF_018294505.1 Triticum aestivum | reverse complement strand
CGCGGCAAGGCCAAGCAGCGGCAAGGAGACAGACCCCCTCGTGGCCTCGATAAGGATGAAGACGAAGACGAAGATGAAGAGATGGACGAGGATGAGACCGACGAGCAGGAGTTTCAGAAAGCAACAGAGGTTCTGTGCGTCGACGGCGGTGCTTCTCTGCATACTTCGCACCGCCAGCTCAAACAGTGGGTGCGGGAAGTTAACGCAGCAGAACCGTCAGTTGAGTCGCGCAAGCCTCTGAAGTGGTCCAGCACGCCCATCATCTTTGATGTTGAGGATCACCCTGATCGCATAACTGCGGTCGGGTGCTTGACGATGTTGGTTTCACCAACTATCCGCAACCTCAAGGTCACAAAGATGCTGGTTGACGGCGGGGCCGGCTTGAATCTGATCTCCTCCGCGGTGCTCAAGAAGCTCCAGATCCCCGACAGCGAGCTCGAAGAGACCGGCACTTTCCAAGGAATCAACCCAGGAAGGAGCAAGCCGAAGGGGAAGATCACACTGCCAGTGACATTTGGCAGCGAGCTGAACTTCAGGATAGAGAAAGTCACCTTTGACGTTGCTGATTTCCCATTGCCCTACAATGGGATACTCGGCCGTCCAGCGCTCGCCAAGTTCATGGCAGCCTCTCACTACGCCTACAACGTGCTCAAGATGCCCGGTCCGATAAGTGTCATTTCTGTCCTTGGCGACAAGAAAGATGCCCTTATCTGTACCGACAAGATTTACCGGGAAGCAGCAGCCGCAGCAGATCGCAAGACACTTGCCGCTGAAGCTTCCGGGGGGGAGAAGAAGACCAAGTCCGGCAAGAGCTCTGATGCCCACTCCGGCAAGCGCACCTCTTCGGAGTGGTGCGCTACCATTGAGGACGCACCATCGAGCTCCACCGGCAAGTGCAAGAAGGCAAAGACAGCTTCACCAAAGACCAAGAAAGTGGCTGCCAAGGAGGACGGCACTGGTGGTACCTTCACCATCAGTGCCACGCTTGACCCTAAATAGGAAAGCGCACTCGTTGCTTTCCTGCGGGCGAATGTCGATGTGTTTGCATGGCAACCGTCTGACATCCCCGGTGTTCCCAGGAAAGTGATTGAGCACCACCTTGCCGTCTGCCCTCACGCGCGGCCCATCAAGCAGAGAGTCAGGAAACAAGCAGTGGAGCGACAAGAATTCATTGCAGAAGAGATCAAGAAATTGGAAGCAGCAGGCCTTGTCCGAGGAGTGCTCCATTCCACGTGGTTAGCCAATCCTGTAGTCGTGCGCAAAGCGAACGGGAAATGGAGGCTTTGTATTAACTTCACTGATGTTAATAAAGCTTGTCCCAAGGATCCATTTCCCTTGCTGCGCATTGACCAGATTGTCGACTCCACGACCGGATGTGATTTGCTTTCATTTCTTGATGCATACTCAGGATATCATCAGATCTTCATGGCAGAAGAGGATGAAGAGAAGACCGCATTCATTACTCCATGTGGCACGTACTGCTTTGTACGGATGCCTTTCGGACTAAAGAATGCTGGTTCAACATTCGCAAGAGTAGCCAGCCATGCTTTTGAGCCACAATTGCACAGAAATGTAGAGGCTTACATGGATGACATAGTGGTCAAGAGCAAGGACAGAGCAACTTTGATCCAAGATTTGGACGAGACCTTTGCAAATCTGCGCAAGATCAATCTCAAGTTGAACCCCGAGAAGTGCGTATTTGGAGTTCCTTCCGGCAAGCTTCTCGGGTTCTTTGTATCCCAGCGGGGGATTGAAGCCAATCCCGACAAGATCAAGGCCATTGAGCAGATCGAAGCACCGAAGCGCGTCAAGGATGTGCGAAGGCTTGCCGGCTGCGTTGCTGCTCTCAGTAGGTTCATCTCTAAGTCTGCCGACCGCGCCCTGCCGTTTTTCAAAATTTTGAAAAAGGCAGGTCCAATGAAGTGGACTCCGGAAGCGGAGGCTGCGCTGCAAGACTTGAAGAGATACCTGTCCTCCACTCCAATACTTGTCGCACCTAAGCCACAAGAGAAGTTGCTGCTGTATCTAGCGGCAACCAATCAAGTGGTTAGTGCTGCGTTAGTGGTGGAAAGGGAGGCGGATGATGAGCCAGCGACCACGGCGAGCGAATCCAGCGACAAGCGTGGGGCTTCCCCGACGAGCTCTGGTCCCGACAAGGATGGATCTGTGCAGCCACAGGAAGAGAAACAGAAGAAGATGGTGCAGCGCCCAGTTTATTTTGTCAGTTCCCTTCTACAAGGGGCTAGATCAAGATACTCTGGTGTGCAGAAGTTGCTTTTCGGCCTTCTCATGGCCTCGAGGAAGCTGCGCCATTACTTTCAAGCACATGAGATCACAGTTGTCACTCGCTTTCCGTTGAAGAGGATATTGCAGAACCCAGAAGCAACAGGCAGGATCGTCGAGTGGGCACTGGAATTGTCAAGCTTTGGCCTCAAGTTTGAGAGTACTTCAACTATCCAGAGCCGAGCATTGGCAGAATTTATAGCAGAATGGACGCCAACACCTGATGAAGAAACTCCAGAGACGAGCATCCCCGTCAAGGAAGCAAGCAAATAATGGATCATGTACTTTGATGGTGCCTTTTCGCTGCAAGGCGCCGGTGCGGGCGTGTTACTTGTCGCACCCACCGGAGAGCACCTCAAGTACGTGGTCCAGATGCACTTTCCCAAGGAGAAAGCCACGAACAATACTGCAGAGTATGAAGGCTTGCTTGCCGGACTCAAGATCGCTGCAGACCTTGAGATCAAGAAGCTCATTGTCAGGGGTGACTCGCAACTTGTCGTCCGCCAAGTAAACAAAGATTATCAGAGTCCGTTGATGGAGGCTTACATTGACGAAGTGAGAAAGTTGGAAGAGCATTTTGACGGCCTGCAGATGGAACACGTTCCGAGAGCTCAGAACGACATTGCAGACGGCCTGTCAAAGTGCGCCGCATTCAAGTTGCCTGTGGAACCAGGGATTTTTGTGCTCAAGCTGACCCAACCATCTGTAACACCATCAACTGGACAACACAAGAAGAGGAAGTTGATTTCTGGTGACTATTTTCCAGCAGAGCTCCCCGAAGCCGCCGTTAAGAAAGTCCCCAAGATCAACACCAAGAGTGCTGAGGGGCAGTCTGCTCCGACAAGCCCTAGGGTTTGTTCCGTTGAAGCAGACACTCCCGACAAGTTTTGCTCCGGCAAGCTTGCCGGGGAACATCAAGCTCCGGCCGAACCGCAAGTTCTTGCCGTGGAAGCAGATGTTCCCGCAGCAGCATTTGCGCCTTTAGTCCTTGTTGTCGAGCCACAAGCTCCAGCATGGGCACAACAGATTGTCCATTTCCTTCAAACAGGAGAACTCCTCGAAGAGCAAGAAGAAGCGGAGAGAGTAGCCCGGCAATCAAGTATGTACCAGTTTGTCGATGACATACTGTACAGAAGAAGATTCAACGGAGTGAAATTGAAGTGCATTTCCCGGGAAGATGGACAGGAGCTGTTGGCGGAGATACATGGAGGCATATGTGGTCACCACATTGGCGCAAGAGCACTCACCGGCAAAGCCTTCCGGCAAGGTTTCTTTTGGCCAACAGCCCTCCAGGATGCAACTGCACAAGTAACCAAGTGTGAATCGTGCCAGTTCCACTCCAAGCAGATACATCAACCAGCTCAAGCTCTCCAGACGATCCCTTTATCCTGGCCGTTTTCGGTCTGGGGGCTCGATATCCTCGGCCCCTTTCCCCGAGCTGTCGGGGGCTTTGAGTACTTGTACGTGGCAATCGACAAGTTCACAAAGTGGCCGGAAGTGGAAGCAGTGAGGAAGGTGACAGCACAGTCAGCAGTCAAGTTCTTCATGTCGATTGTCTGCCGTTTCGGAGTCCCTAACAGGATCATCACCGACAATGGCACACAATTCACGAGCCGCACCTTCATGCAGTACGTCCAAGATCTTGGCGCCAAGATCTGCTTCGCTTCTGTTGCTCACCCGAGAAGCAACGGTCAAGCGGAGAGGGCAAACGCTGAAGTGCTGCGCGGGCTCAAGACCAGAACTTTTGACAGGCTCCACAAGTGCGGAAAAAATTGGATCGAGGAGCTGCCAGTGGTTCTTTGGTCGACCAGGACGACGCCAAATCGAGCCACTGGCCAGACACCTTTTGCTCTAGTCTATGGAGCAGAGGCAGTTCTCCCCACGGAACTCGTATGCGGATCGCCTCGAGTGCTCGCTTATGATGAGCTTGAGCAAGAGCAGCTGCGACAAGATGACGCGCTGCTCCTTGAGGAAGATCGTCTTCAGGCTGCTGTACGAGCTGCTCGCTACCAGCAAGCTTTGCGTCGCTACCATAGCCGCAAAGTTAATGCCAGAAGCTTCGAGGAAGGCGACCTTGTTCTTCGGCGCGTTCAATCCGCCAAGAATTCCAACAAGTTGACGCCGAAGTGGGAAGGCCCTTATCGGGTGAAGCGAGTCACTAGGCCTGGCGCTGTCCGCCTTGAGACCGAAGATGGCTTTCCTGTGAGCAACTCCTGGAACATTGAGCATCTTCGTAAGTTTTACCCATAAGGCGCGGTTGCCGGAACCTGCTGTCCCGGCAACCACCTTTTGTACAAGCCTTGCCGCTGTTGCATGTAACCCTTTGTACAAAGCCGGGCGCAGATCCCGTGCATAAATAAAGAACATATGCTCTGCACATGTTGTCAAATTTCATGCCTTTTTCTTTTTGCATGTATTATCTGACACTTTATGCAGCACTCACCCCCGGTAAGAAATAACGAGCCTTAAGGCTCCATATCTTTATTTTCTCTTCTTTCTTTTTCTCAAAAAGAAGGTTCCTTCGCCC
>NC_057795.1:669631307-669782596 GCF_018294505.1 Triticum aestivum | reverse complement strand
AGATAATGGTGTGGACCAGGCGTCGTTCAAAGAAGTATAGCCTTGCCGGGACGCAGATGACAGAAAAGCTAAGTTGCCAAAGTTTGAGCACAATCAGTTTTAAATTTTTTAAGTTATCTTCCTTGAACGACCGTGCTTTGTATGGAAAACCTGTGCGCGGAGGAACCAACTCGTGGCTAGTTGCGCCCTTACTTTGTTTCGAGTCCGCTCAACAACGTAAGTGTGCTGCGACTAGTTCCGACAAGGTTTCTTGCCGGAGGCAACACCGCCAGCAGGCTGCTGATGTTCCGCATCAGCGCTCATGGCAAGGGTGCCTGCGCCGGCAAGTTCCCTAAAAGCGTACGGTAAAAACATACAAGGGAGGGAATCAAGTAAAGGAAATAACATAGCAAATACTACTCAGAATAAAGTTATATTACAAAAATGACTTGCCGCACTCTAATAGATTGTTCCTGCGACATGTCTGACAGCGGCAAGAAAAAGGAGAAAAACACGCGGCCTAATCTACGCGGTCGCCGTCGACCCTCCTGACTTCATTCACCTTGTCCACAATGGGTGCGACAAGGGCCTTGAGTTCTTCAAGATCAGCACCCGCCGGCAGCTTCTTGAGGATGTTGGTGAGGCTAAGGCCCGGATTGCGGAAGAGCACCTTCACCAACACCTTCTCCAGGACTCTGGCACAGATGGCGCGCGACTCGTCAGCCAGCTGCTTTGGGATCCTTTCCCGAAGTCGCTGGAGAGCCGTCACCACGCCCTTGAAGAACAGAGTAAGCTTGGCGCTGGGCTGGAGGTTCTCGTCGGAGGAGTACCCGAAGCCCGCCAAGTCTAGTTGCGCCAGCTCCTCGTTGATGGTTGCGGCAATGTTGACGAGGCCCTCCGTCCAGAGCTCCACCGTAGCCCTGAAGGTGTTTTGAGTCTCGGCGGCCCTCGTTAGCAGCTCCTCATTGCCCTTGATCTCTTTCTTCAAGTCATCCTCTCGCTTCTTGGCGCCGTCCAGCGTCTCAGTCAGCATGACCAGCTTCAGCTCCAGATTAGCATTTGAGTCCTTGGCGGCATTCAGTTCCTTGACCTTATCGGCGAGTTGAACTTGCAGATCGCCATGAGCAAGGGCATCCTTCTCGCGTTCGCGCTGGAGCGTGGCAACCTCCTCGTCCTTTCCTTTCAGGTCAGCCTCCAGCTGTGTCATCTTCACCTCCAGTTCCTTCTTGGCGGCCTCAGCAGCTGCGGCAGCATCCTTCGCTTCCTTGAGTGCCCCGCCAAGTGATTGCTCCCGCGCGGCAAGCTCCTCCTGATAGCTGTCCAAGTTGAGCTTCCGCTGCGTCAGCTCGCCTCCCCGCGTGGACAACTCCTCGGCGGCAAGCCGTTGCTGCTCTTCGGCTTCTGCCTTCTCGAGGATGAAGGCCTTCCGCGCCTCGACAAGTTGCGCCCTCTCCTCTGCAATGGACCGGAGGGCCTCTTGGTTGCAGCTCTGGAGCTCCTCCGCATGCTTCTCTATGTCAACTCCCGCCTGCGCGACGAGCGCTTCCCGGGACTCCAGCTTCGCTTGTCGGGCGCGGTAGAGCGACACCAATTTCCGGAGCAGCTGCTCCTCCTCGGACTCGCCGCTGCTGCTGCTTGGTGCGTCAACCACTGTCAGCCCAGTGGAGGCGAGCACCTCTCCGTCAAAAGCCTCTCCTTCAACCGGCGCCCTGGAGCTCGACGCCCAGGGAAGCTTGATGAAGACACCCTCGCCGGCCTTCAGGTAAGCGCCGGGCTGGGGCTCCTCGGGGCCCTGAGCTGCATCAGCGGTGGAGGGGTCGGCGGTTGGTGTAGCGCCTTGCGCTCCTGCACCCTCGGGGTCGTCAGTACGATCGCCGGACCCCTCGCCAGCTCCTGCACCAGCAGCCTTGGCGGCCTCTTCACCGGCGGGATCGTCAGCGCCGGCTTCTTCCTCGGTGGCGGCGACATCTTCAGTGTTGCCGCGTGCGTCCTCCTCGCCGGTGGCCTCAGTCTCCATCGGATCTGTGGGAGGGGGATCTGAAGACAGGAAGAGGAAGGAAAAGTCAAGCAAATATCCAAAAAGAGGATCAGAAGAAGAAAAACCCAATGGAAAATTTCCGACAAGGAGAGTTACCTATGCTGGGCTCTGAAATCATGGGTTCCACCTCCGGGGGGTTGCCAGTTCGGTCCCTTGCCGGAGAACTGCCCCTTGCCGGAGACCTCTCCCTTGCCGGAGAGCGCTCCCTTGTCGGGGAATCGCCCCTTGGCGGCGTAGTTGAAGCAGATAGCACCTCAGGGGCGGCCTCTGGTTGTTCCTGATGGGCCTGTTCTGCTCCTACACAAGCAAATCAATAATCAGGATATCAACAAGGAAAGAGCACCCATGCGCGCCCCACAACAGGAAGTGAACAAGTACTTACGCTGGGGGCTGCGCTGGGGGCTGCTTCGAGGAGAGATTGCCGGGTCCGTCAAGGTGGTCTCGGATGCGTCCTCTGTTGTCACAGCAGGATCGTCCTCGATGACAACCACGGGGACCTTGGCCCTCTTCGCCGCTCTCTCGGCCAGAGTCCTGAAATGGAACGAGGTTCAGAGGGAAGCAGATCAGATACAAGACAAGAAACAGCAAGAATCGAAGAAACATAAGTACGACAAGGAGAAATTCTTACTCCTCCTCCTCTTCTTCCTCCTCGTCGGAGCTGAGCGCGGAAAGGTCGAAGTCCGGTACCCTTTCTTCGCGACGAGGCGGAGGAGTAGGCTCCCTTGGACGCTTGGTGGGAGCTGCAGCAGGATCGGAAGTGGCGGCCCGAGAAGACCCCACCCCAGTTGCCGGCGCGGCCTAAGATGCTCCCGCGGCAACGGTGCTTGCCGCGGTGGAGCGTGTCCCGCGATGCTGCGGCTGTTGGCCTGCCTGCCACCCTGCTGCGTCTCCAGTCCTACGGAGGTGCCTTCTTTGTTGAGCTGGGGGCTGTGCTGGGGGCTCCGCCTGCGGCAAGCTGCTCGAAGACGGCTAGCCGCTTGCGCCCTCGGCGGGCACGCTCACTTCGGCTTCGGGCTCTCCTTCGCCAATGGCCTCCCCGAAAAGGTCCTCTCGGTCGGCAAGGCTTGCCGCCTCGGCCGCCTCTGCCTCCTCCAACGTGAAGCCAAACTCGCCCGCGGCGGCGCCTGCTGCCGCCTCTTCTGCCCTGGTGGCGATGTACCGCATCTCGTCATCAGTGGTGTCGCGGGTGAGGAGCCTCTGCTCGTCGGCACAGACTGCTACCTCCACCAAGCTGTCGAAGAATTGCTGCACGACGTCATCGGAGGGCTCCCGCCAAGTTGGGATAATCCCGTGCGAGTCGCACTCCGGCATCATTGCGCGGATGCGATCAAGCTGGGAGTTGTTGCACAGCGGGACGACGCCCTGTGGCAGCCTGAACCACTCCGGATGGTTGGGGTCATGCTTGAACAGCTCCTTGAGCATCCCATCCAACTCCAAAATAGTAAAATTAAAATTGCGGCCTGGGCGCAGCCTCATGATATCCGCCGGGCCCCCGAACAGCCAGGCGGGCCTCCCCCTCTCCTGCAGACGGGCGATGCGGCGGCGAAGAAAGTCCGCGCCAACAGCCCCTACGATGAGCCCGGCAAGCCTGAGCCGCAGAATCCGGGTGGTGGCGATCTTTAGCTTAGCATCGTCCGCCGCCAGGGCGCTCCAGTCGCCGCCGCGCACTACTCGGGCTTGGCGCAAATTGGTGAATGGATGCGGATCTGCGTCAACTATCCAACACCATTCAGCCCTCCACTCATCCCATTTGCTGCGGAGCTCCCCCTCCAGATAGACCTCCTTCTTGCCGGCCCTCGAGATCCAGGCGATCCCGCCAGACAGGGGCTCACCTTTCTCGACCCGGGGCATGAAATAGTGGCGGAAAAGGGCTACGTTGGGGTGGATTCCGACGAAGTTCTCGCAAAGGTGCGCAAAAACCGCCATGGTCAAAACGGCGTTGGGGGTGAAGTCAAGGAGATGGAGCCCGTATGTGTTCATGATGTCGCAGAAGAAATCGGAAAAGGGCGGGCAGAGCCAGCAATAGAAGAACAACGGGAAGAAGTAGTACCCTTTTGGACACCGCTTCGAAGTAGAAGCTTCGGCGGAGAGTGCCTGCGTGCGTGGGTGCACCCGCGTCTCCGTCGACCAGAAAAGATAGAACCACTCCCGCAGCGCCTTTGCGGTGAGCTCGGGGGGAAAAGCGCTCGCTCCTTGCGCAGCGCCTCAAGCCGCAGCGCCTCGGCCGACTTCGCACTCTTTCCTGTCTTCGGAGCCATGGCGGAGGCGGTGGAGGAGAGCGAGGGCGACGGCGGCGACGGGCGGCGAAGCGCTGCTCTCTTTCGGCTTGGGAGGCAGAGGGGAGCGGCAAAGCTTTCTGAGGAAGAAACCGCAAGTGGCGAAGGTGGGGGAACGGCCCCTATTTCCTCTGCTTATAAAGAGGAGAGGCAAACGTTACGCCTTTCTCGATTAAAGAATCACCCACGATCTCTCCCACGACGCCACGTTCGATGCGTGCCGTTACGGGAGGGCGCGGTGGATACGGAGTTAGATTTGGTACGGACCCAGGCCACGCGTGCCCGTGCCCTGTTTTGGGCCTGGCCCAACAACGCTCGGCACCGTGTGTGGCCCAGGCCCGGGGGCTCCTGTCGGTGTACTAAAGTAGGGGTACCTTAGTATCCCGAACTTGTGCACGGGCAGTCGCAGCGTCCCGCGGCAAGGCTTGCCGGGCGTCCGCCATGATCCTCTGTAGCTCCTATTGATGCCATTCAAGAACAAAGTGTTTTAACTGAGAAGTCAAGGCCCCGGCAAGAGGAGCTTGCCGGGAAGGACAAGGCCCCGGCAAGAGGAGCTTGCCGGGAGGGCAAACCAAAGAACTTGCCGCGACGCGCCGCGCGTCCCGGCGAGACCCGACGAGCGACAAGCTTTCGGGTGCGACAAGACAACGACCGCGGCAAGGCACTTGCCGCGGCGAAGCCACCACTCTGCGCCCATGGTCCAGCGCATCCGTCGACGTGTCGCTGCAGGACCGTTCTAGGCGCACGTGGCGGGAAGCTGTGCAGCCAAGCGGTGCGAGGTGGCAAGTGGAGATGATGAGAAGGCCATCGTGGCAGGCGGTGGCGCCCCAAACGGTCGTTTTCTGCACTGTTTGGGCGACCGGACGGGCATTAAATGCCCTTGTCCCCTGCCGTCAGAGTTAGGTAGGGTGCACTGTACATAGCAGTTGTACCAACCCCTCCTTTTACATTTCTACCCCTGACTGCGTTGCCACCTGTCGGTGACCCCTTTAGCCTATAAAAGGAGGCCCATGCGCAACGTAGAAGGGGTTCGACTCATTCGAAACTACAGAACGCTCACGCTCTCGAGCAAGAACGCAATACAAACACAAAGCAGCAGTAGGAGTTTTATCTCTCCGGAGAGCTCCGAAGCTGGGTAAAAACCCTCGCGTGCTTCGCCTCGATCTGCTCTTCGTGCGCCCTCCGCTCCCTGCCGGACCGAGAAGGGGCCCTGCCCCATAGGTGTTCATTTCCCACGACACCCGTCCGCGGCGACGACAGCGCAGGACACCCCTTCCTGCGGCTATATAAGCCCACCCCGAGGCCTCTTGTCCTCACCAAGCTTCTTCCCTCCATCCTAGCTACCTCCCCGACCAGTCACCCGAGCCGGAGAACCTCTCCTCGCTGCCCTATGCCGCCATGGCCGCCGTCGGGCTCCGCTCGAATCTGAGCAGCCCCGGGCTCCTTCCCTCCTTCTTCCACCTCCAAAGGCCCCCATCCACACCCCGGAGCCACCCGAGCCATCTCCCTCCTCCTCTGGTGGTCCATGGTCACGATACCTCCGGTGCCCGGCGCCTCCGTCCGCCGTGGCCAACGCCCCGACCAGCCCGGTGATCCCCGGAGACCTTGCTACCCCGGGACGGAGTCACCTTGCTCCCCTGAGCACGCTGGTGGTCCAGGCGCCGCAAATGGTGGCATGTGCCACCGACAATCATCGCCAGTGCCACGCCCTCCCTCTGGACCGCGTGCGAGCACGGGCGAGACGACGACGACGACGACCCCGCCCCTGAGCCCTGCCTGTCGGCCTCTGCATGTTGACCAGGCCGACCCGCTGACGTGGATAAGTGGCCGCGTCTTTCCCATAGTGCGCTTTCCCTTAACTGAAAGCGTATTCCATTTCTTCTTCCAGCGGGAATGCATTTTCCTCTCTGGAAAACATATTCTCGGAAAAGGCGCGTTCTATTTTTCCTGCTGAGGGCCTGCTTGTGATGATTTTATTACAGATAGGTCCCTGGCAGAAAAACCCTTATATCTTTTTTCTCCAAACTCCAAATGAGGTGATTCCAAAGCCCACTTCTTAGTTTCATCGACCCCGTTCTGTTGGTATCATTTTCACCATGTTTTAACATTATGAAATGACCTTTTTTCCCCTGCCCTTGGTAATGCGCCAGGTGTCTTCTGGTCATTCGTCGTTGTTGCCATGTCATTTCCTTGCGTCTTGCATTTTCCCATGTCATCATCTGCATTTAATTTGCATGTTTTTGCAAAACTTGCATCTGTTCGGGTTTCCCCGGTTCTCTTTGTTGTCCGTTCTGAGCCCAACCACTCTCGCACGCGCCCGTGGCACCTCCCAGTTCTTGTTTTGTGAGCCGCCGAAAAACGTTCTAGGAATGGGCCGAGATTTGCCGAGTGGCCTTGGTATATCACTGGTAGACCGCCCGTCAAATTTCGTTCCATTTGGAGGTCGTTTGATGCCCCAACAGTTAACCGATTTAACCGAAACCCCTCTCTCTTTGCAGCCCAGCACCCCTTCACACAGCCCACCTAGCCCATCTAACTCCCCTCCATGATCTCCGCCGTTCGATCACGATCGTGTGGGCGTAAACCGCACCTTATTTGGACTCTCCTAGCTCCCTCTACCTATAAATTAGTCCCCTCCCTCGAAATTCCAGGCAAACCCTACATCAAAACCTCCCTCTCGCCCGCCGGACATGTCCACTCGCCGCCGGACGCGTCCACCACCCGCAGCCACGTGGCCCGGACCAATCATGTCACATCCCTAGTTCTGGTATGACCTAGGCTAGCTAGTCATTTGTGCATCATGTTTAAATTTCATTTAAATTTGAAATGGAGATTTGTGAAACCCTCAGAATCATTTTTGGAAATGACCCAAATAAAAAATTGCTCCAAAAAGGTCCAAAAAAATGCTCATGTTGCCCTCTGAAAATACTGGACAGAGATAAAAATGAAACCAATATTTTTGGGAGCTCATAAGTATTTATTTTGGGCATTTGGAATTAATGCATAATTATTTGCATTGGATATATAAATGTTATATATATATTATATGTCCAAAAATTATGCCATTTGTTGGGGAGCTCTGGAATAATACCACTAGCTCCAACAAAAATTGGCATCAGAAAATAAAATGATTTAGTATTTTTGTTAAATCAAAACAAATGTCAGAAAATAGAAAAGAGAAACAAACATGGGAAAACCTTACCTAGCGCTTACCTCCCTGTGTAGCCGGGCACTATGCAGCCCAGCGACCCAACAGGCCGGCCCAGCTGACTGGCCGATGCCAGTCATCGTCTCCACCGCGCCAGGAGGATAGGGGCGTGTGCCCACAGCGCGCGCACACCTGCATCGCCACCTCCTGCTTGCCGCCAATCTCCTGGAGTTGTCTGAGGACGCCACGCGCATCCTTGAGCCCCACCCTCTCACTCTCACCCTCGTTCCCTGCCTCCTTCGCTCTCTCTTGCTGGACTAAACGCGCCCGTCGCCGCCGCTCGCTGTTGCCGTGCCACCGCCGCGGCCTCGCCTCTCCGACAAGTCCAACAGCTCCGTGCCGTCGTCCTCGTCCTCTCCGTAAAGCCACGCGTCGCCGGACGCCCCGTGGGGCCTTCACCGCCGCCGACTTCTTCTCCGGTTGCCGGAGATCGTCTTCGCCGCCCCGCCGTCTTCAGCGCGTCCCGAGCTCGCCGACAAGCCCGTCGAGTTCGCTGTGAGCCCCGCCGTCGAACCCCCCTCTCCCCTGCTCTTCTGGCGCCCTCCAGCCCCTCTGCCGCTCGAAGCCCGTGCTCTGGCCTCCACCGTGAGCCTCGCTCCGGCGAGCTCCGGCGCCCCCGCAGCCTCCAACCTGCTCCCCTGGACGCGGACGACGACGGGCTACGCCCCGGTGGTCTCCGCGCGTCCAGCCGCCGCTCGTACTGCAAGTCCGGCGAGTCGCTGCCGCGGCTCGAGGTCATCGCCGGCCGAACTCCGGCGAGACCGACGTGGCTATCATTAGAGCCTAATCCCACAGCCTAAACCACCCACCAGCCGCTGACCGTGGGCCCCAGGGCCAAGTCAAACCCTGGTCAGTGCGGGTTTGACCCGGGCTTAACCACTGTGTCACTGACGTGTGGCCCCACATGTCAGGTTTGACCCAGGTTGACTACTGACGCAGTGCTGACCTCAAGCTGACGCAATAATGATTTCTAGAATTATTTTAAATCAAGAAATCATAGAAATTCAACCGTAGCTCAGATTGAAATAATTTATATATGAAAATTATCAGAAAAATGCAATCTTTCCATCGGTACTAGTTTCATGCATGACAAACCAACTTATACCTACTGTATAAGTGAAAACATGTAAATGGCATTTATAAGAGCTTAATTTGGAGTTGCACTTGAACTCTTCACTACTAGAAAAAGGCCTACTAATGGCGCACCAGTTTTGCCTACTAATGGCGCAATACTGGTGCGCCATTAGTAGCACACCACTAGTATTTTTTACTAATGGCGCACCATTGGTGCGCCATTAGTATACGAGATACTAATGGCGCACCTGTGGTGCGCCATTAGTATGACTAGAGGTGCGCCATTACTAAGCACCACATAGAAGTGCGCCATTAGTAATATAATTTTTTTTTTCATTTTTTTCTTAATCTCGGGTCACTATCGCTTAATCTCGGGTCAATATGCTTAATCTCAGGTCAAATCAGACTCCGTGGTCAAACTTCCTGAAAGGTCACCCATCCTCAGACTACTCCAGCCCAAGCACGCTTAACTTCAGAGTTCTATCCAACCCCAGCAACAGCTCACTTCACACGCACTTGTTGATATGTCTAGGATATCAATCCTATTATACCTTGTTGATGTCTAGGACATCCATAGTGCGCCACTAGTAAGTTTGTAATTTTTTGATTTTTTTGTCTCTAGATCTTGAAAGCCCCATAACTTTTTTCTGTTAGGTTTTTGGGGATTTTGAAAAAAAATTGGATGTAACTTTTCGAGTAGATACTTTTTCATATAAAAAACTTTTTAATCCGAGTTCGTATGCAAAAGTTATGCCCATTTTACAAATTTCCAGAGAGATTTTGCAAATAAAGTCGAAATTCATATTTGTAAATTTTCCCAACAACTAGACCACATATTACATGGGAAACTTATTTTATTTTATTTTTTTTGACATTTCCATCATTTTCTTTTATTTTTTTAAAACTGAAAAGGCAGTCCACTGGGGGGGTGCATTCGGTGTTGGGCCAAGTTAGTAATGGTGCACCGTGGGGTGGTGCGCCATTACTAGTTTAACTAGTAATGGCGCACCACACCCACGGTGCACCATTACTAGTTTTGGAAAAAAAATTGTAATTTTTTTTGAATTTTTTTTGAAAAAAACTTAGTAATGGCGCACCTGTGGACAGTGCGCCATTACTAGTTTTAACAAATAAAGGCGTAGTGTCCACAGGTGCGCCATTACTAACAATTTTTTTTTATTTTTTTACTCTTTTTTAAAACTACTAATGGCGCACCGTGGGTGTGGTGCGCCATTACTATGTCAACTAGTAATGGCGCACCACCCCCACGGTGCGCCATTAGTAGTTTTGAAAAAAATATTTTTTTTACTAATGGCGCATCGTCGGATGTGGTGCGCCATTAGTATTTGCACACTAATGGCGCACCAACACATGGTGCGCCATTAGTATTTAGTAATGGCGCACCACATCTACAGTGCGCCATTAGTGTGCATCCCATCTATAGCCCTTTTCCTAGTAGTGCTTGGTTCAAATGAACTTCAACCAAATGATTGCTAGATGCATTAGCACAAACATCATCACATCTACATGCCATGTTCATGCATCATATTGTTGCATATGCTTGTGTGTTGACTGCCGACACTGTTCCTTCTCGATAGGTCCTGCTCCGGAGACCGTTCCAGAGTACCTGTTTGAGGAGCAGTGCCCCCCTTGTTGATCTACCAGGCAAGCAAACCCCCTTGTTCATTTCGATACAATCCCACTCTCTCGCTCCTGCTCTCAGTTATTGCATTAGGACAACAACGATTCATCTGCTACTTTGTGCTGCGGTAGTTGAAACCATTCCTCTGAATGACCTGTCATTGCCACAATAAATAGTTGAAACCCACTAGCATGTGTAGGAGTTGATTGAGCCATGTTGTGTTCCTACCATGCTATGCCTGCTATTGCTTAGAGTTGTGTCAGGTCTGATTCATTGGGAATGAATTGGAGTGTTACGATATGTTCTGATGCTGAGAGTGAAGTGTGTGAACACGATTTGGTTAAGGTAGCGGTGAGAGGCCATGTAGGAGTACATGGTGGGTTGTCTCACTGGAACCGTCCTTAAGCAGTGAGTTCTATGTATGTTGTCCAATGACTCGATACTACCACACATTGGGTTCTGGTAACTCGACCCCTCTCGGCTTATTAACCAACTTGATCTCTGTCCAGGAGTCGCAACTAGTTTTTGGTGTTTGTAGGTAGTGTTAGTAGTCTACCAAGTGGCACCCGGCCAGGTGGGCTTGGGACAGACTAGGCACAGTGGCACGGTGTACCAAGTGGCACCCGGATGGTGGGCTTGGGAACCCTGCTCACATCGTTTGGGGCCGTGGGCGACACCCCTGTATGGTTAGTCAGGTCGTGGCCGACACCCTCGCCAGGCTTCCGCTTGAAGGTTGCCGAGATACATGACGTGTGCATGGCGGTAAGTGGCGAGAGCGTGTGTGAAGAAGTACACCCCTGCAGGGTTAACATGATCTATTCGAATAGTCGGGTCCGCGGTTATGGACTTCTCGGATGCTTACATGGTACATAGACAACTTGAAGTGGATACTCTAAAATGCTCAAGACAAGTGTGAGTGCTATGGATGGCCTTCTCGTAGGGAGACGGGGATGATTCCATAGTAGTGTATTGTGTGGTGATTAGTGGACTCGTGTGCGCCATATCACCTCAAAGAAGTTCTGGTAGTCATAGAACAGGATAACCACAGAGTCAAAGCTGGCTTGCTGCAACTAAACCCCACATTACCCTCTTGATACAAATGCATGTATGATAGGATCTGATGTAAGTCTTGCTGAGTACCTTTGTACTCATGTTGCTTTATTTATGTTTTTGCAGCGGAGACTTCGGTCTTACTAGTGTTCTCGTGGACTTCGACAAGTAGCTTGTACCTAAGCTACGATCTTGATCGGATATTGTAGTTAGTCAGGCTCTTCAGCCTTTTTCATTTGTAGATGTCTGTACCCAGACACGTAATGCTTCCGCTTGTTGCTTGTATGCTCTGTATGATGGGTCATGTGACCCCTGTTTGCAATAAATGCTATGATGGCTCTTCTGAGCCTTTATCTATTTGAGTTGTTGAGTTATGCTGTGATGCCATGTTGTACAGCACATACTTGCATGTTATGCGTACGTGTAATGTGTATTGCTATGTGTGGGATCTGACTATCTAGTTGTTTATCCTTAGTAGCCTCTCTTACCGGGAAATGTCTCCTAGTGCTTCCACTGAGCCCTGGTAGCTTGCTACTGCTCCGGAACACTTAGGTTGGCCGGCATGTGTCCTTCTTCGTTGTTGTGTCTGTCCCTTCGGGGAAATGTCACGCGGTGTCTACCGGAGTCCTGTTAGCCTGCTACAGCCCGGTTTACTGGAGTCCTGCTAGCCCAGTTGCTACAGCCCGGATTCACTCGCTGATGACCGACACGTTCGTTGCTGGGTCATGTATGCCTGTCCCTGTAAGTTAGTGCCACTTTGGGTTCACAACTAGCCATGTCAGCCCGGGTTCTTTGTCATATGGATGCTAGCGACACTATCATATACGTGTGCCAAAAGGCGCAAACGGTCCCGGCATGGTAAGGTGACACCCGTGGGAATACCGTGCGTGAGGCCACAAAGTGATATGAGGTGTTACATGCTAGATCGGTGTGGCATAGAATCGGGGTCCTGACAGCTTTGGTATCAGAGCCTGACTGCCTGTAGGATTACCAAGCCAAACTGGTCGAAGTTGAGTCTAGAAATTCTTTAGTTATGTAAGGGAATTGATTGTGGGAAGGAACGTAAGGCTCTTTTTACTCCTTATACCTCATGGCCTTCTGATCTGAGTCATCCTATCTTTCCTGCGGGGTTAAGGAACTAGGCTTTCTCTTCCGTCTATCAGGATCACGTGTTACTACTCCGTAGTCCCATAGGATTGGTTGATCAGAGTCTTACCCCAGTTTCGAGTACTTCCGGTGTAGCTTGTTTAGTACTATCTCAGAACCTTGAGTGATGATGCTGAGTTGCTGTACTACCCCATTTTAGCAGGATGTCTCATTCTGAGCATTTTACCGCCGTTATGCTGCCGGAATTGCCCTAGGAGTTCGAGAGTTACTAATTTCCTTGTCCTACATTCTATAGCCTATAGTTGATACTGATTCCGTCTTTGGTTTCGTTTCTCAGGATGTCATCAGCTAAGCGAAGTTCTGTTGCTCGTAGCCAGAACCACGGAGATGGTAGGGATGAGGATCCTCCCGACCAGCCTTCGTTGACAGAGTTCATGTTAGAGATGGAGAGGAACAAGCGCGAGTCTAACCGCTTGTTGGCACGTATCGAGGAGAACACCGCACATCAGTTCAAAGGGTCTATAACCATTCATGACTTCATTCGCTTGCACCCACCTACCTTTCATCATTCCATCGAGCCACTCGATGCAGATGACTGGCTCCGTAGCATCACTAATAAGCTGCGTTCCGCGAACGTAGCTGAAGATCACAAGGTCACCTATGCCACATACCACCTGGAAGGTCCTGCTAGTCTTTGGTGGCAGAACTATGAGGCTATGCTTCTAGCTGGCCAGACTCCTACCTGGAGGGATTTCATTGAGGCTTTTCGCGAGCATCACATTCCCGAGGCCCTCATTGATCGCAAGAGAGAAGAGTTCTGTAGTTTCACCCAGAGTAAGATGGCTGTTGATGCTTACAGTAGAGAGTTTGAGAACCTCGCCCGCTATGCTTCAGAAGAGGTGTCCACGGACGCCAAGAAGCAGGCTAGGTTCCGGAAGGGTCTCAACCCCAAGTTGCATCGTGATCTCCACCTGCATCATTGTGATACATTCCAAGCTCTGGTGAACAAGGCCATTAATGTAGAGACAACTCAGCTCACTTACGAGGAGTCTCGTAAGCACACCCGTGATTTGGGATCTTCCTCCGGTTCTAGTTCTCAGAAGCACCGGATTTGGGTCCCGAACTCCGCTCTTCCACCCAGATATGTACCGAGGGCATCTTATGTGGAACCCCATCCAGTTCAGCAGTATGCTCCACCCAGGCCTACTGGTAGACCACTTGTCAGTGCGGGTCCACGTCCAACTTCAAGGACTTGCTTCACATACGGGAAGCCAGGTCACTATGCACGTGACTGCCCTCAGGCTAGTTTGCTCCACCCCAGCCCGAGAAGTCTGTTGGCTGTGTTAAGCCACCATGCAAGATGATCAGTGTCAAGTCAGCTCCCACTGAATGTGGATGTGTGCATCACGTCTCAGCTAGTAACGCTCATGATGATCCGGATGTCGTTCTTGGTACACTCCTTGTCAACTGTCATCCAACATCGGTTTTGTTCGATACTGGAGCGTCTCACTCCTTCATTTCTGAAAGCTATGCTAACTTGCACAACATGTCACTTTGTGATATGCCATCTCCACTAGTCATTCAAACTCCTGGATCCAAATGGCAAACTTCTAGTGTAAGCCATGGTAACGAAATCCTTGTAGACAGACTTGTATTCCTTGCATCACTTATAGCCCTCAAGTCTACAGATATTAACATCATCTTGGGTATGGACTGGATGACAGCTCATTATGCCAAGATTGATTATTACACCAGGTCCGTTCAGCTTACACACCCATCTGGCAAGATAGTCACTGTCTCCACTAGAGTTGCAAGGCGTCAGCTCTATTCTCTCAATGCCAGCCCTCTTCCAGACCTTGGAGATATCCCGGTAGTCCGTGACTTTCCGGATGTCTTTCCAGAGGAACTGCCAGGTGTTCCACCTGACAGAGATGTAGAGTTCGTCATAGTTCTTATCCCAGGAACCGCTCCAATCTCTAGGAGACCTTACAAAATGGCACCCTTAGAACTAGCCGAGCTTAAGAAACAACTTGATGAGTCCTTGCAAAAGGGTTTCATCCGTCCTAGTTCTTCTCCTTGGGCTTGCCCCATCCTCTTTGTCAAGAAGAAGGATGGTACAGATCGGATGGTTGTAGATTATTATCCCGTTAATTTGGTCACGATAAAGAATAAGTATCCGCTCCCCAGGATCAACGATCTGTATGATCAGCTCGCTGGATCCTCAATCTTCTCCAAGATGGATTTGAGATTAGGCTACCACCAAATCAAAATCAGAAATGGGGACATCCCTAAGACAGCCTCTGTCACTCGTTATGGCCAGTACGAGTACACCATCATGTCCTTCGGTCTAACCAACGCCCCAGCTACCTTCTCCCGCTTGATGAACTCGATCTTCATGGAGTACCTAGATAAGTTCGTCGTGGTTTACCTCGATGCTATTCTTATTTACTCGAAGAACGAGGAAGAGCATGCCGAACATCTTAGACTTGTATTAGAAAAACTCAGAGAGCATCGCCTTTATGCCAAGTTCTCTAAGTGTGAATTTTGGTTGCCAGAAGTGACCTATCTGGGCCACGTGATATCTGGCAAGGGCATTGCTGTCAATCCGAAGGCCGTTCTCGATTGGACTCCACCTGAAACCGTTAAACAAGTTAGGAGTTTCCTTGGTCTAGCCAGCTATTGTCGCCGCTTTGTTGAAAACTTCTCCAAAGTAGCCAAACCCCTCATGGAACTTCTCAAGAAAGATAAAAAGTTTGAGTGGTCCCCACAGTGTGAGTACAGTTTTCAGGAACTGAAAAGACGCCTGACTTCTGCTCCCATACTTGTGCCACCAGATTTCACTAAAGACTTTGTTATCTACTGCGACGCCTCACGACAGGGACTAGGTTGCATCCTTATGCAGGATCGTCATGTGATTGCCTATGCATCTCGACAGTTGCATCCACATGAGGAGAATTATCCTACACATGATCTAGAGCTTGCAGCCGTAGTCTATGCACTCAAGACCTGGCGACATTACCTTCTTGGTAAACATTGCGAGATCTACACCGATCACCAGAGTCTCAAGTATATCTTCACCCAACCAGATCTGAACCTTAGGCAAAGACGTTGGTTGGAGTTGATCTCAGATTATGATCTAGGTATTACTTACACTCCATGCAAAGCTAATGTCATGGCTGATGCGCTAAGTTGTAAATCCTATTGCAACAATCTTATGTTGCAGCAAGGCCAACCACTTCTCCATGAGGAATTCTATAAGCTTAACCTTCACATTGCTCCTCACGGATTCCTTTCTACCTTGGTGGCGAAACCTACTCTTGTAGATCATATCATAGAAGCCCAGAAGCATGATACGGGGATTACCTGTTGTTTTCTTTGGGAATCGCCTGGTGGTCCCCAAGAAGCAGCATCTTCGACAATTGATTCTTAAGGAGGCGCATGAATCTCCTCTCATGATTCATCCCGGTAGTACTAAGATGTATCAGGACCTACGCCAGAGGTTCTGGTGGACTAGGATGAAGAGAGAAATCGCTGAGTTCATTGCTAAATGTGACGTTTGTCGTCGCGTTAAGGCAGAGCATCAAAGGCCTGCTGGCACCCTTCAGCCTTTAGCTATTCCTGAATGGAAATGGGATAAAGTTAGTATGGATTTCATCACCGGCTTTCCCAGGACCAAGAGAGGGAATAATGCTATTTTCGTAGTCATTGATCGTCTTTCCAAAGTGGCTCACTTCCTACCTGTTCGAGAGAGTATCACTGCTAGTCAGCTCGCTGACTTATATATTTCTCGAATAGTGTCACTTCATGGTGTTCCACTAGAGATCAATTCAGACCGTGGCAGTCTTTTCACTTCTCATTTCTGGGAGAGTTTCCAAACTGCCATGGGAACCCATCTTTCTTCAGTACCGCTTTCCACCCTCAATCAAGTGGTCAAGTGGAAAGGTCAATCAAATTCTCGAAAACATGCTTAGAGCTTGCGTTATGTCATTCGGTATGGATTGGGAGAAATGTCTTCCATTCGCCGAGTTTGCTTATAACAATAGCTACCAATCCAGTCTCAGGAAAGCTCCTTTTGAGATTCTCTATGGACGAAGATGTCAAACACCTTTGAGCTGGTCAGAAACCGTGAAAGACAATTCTTTGGACCAGACATGATCCAGGAGGCAGAAGAGCAAGTTCGCATCATTCGTGAGAATTTGAAAACAGCCCAGTCTCGTCAAAAGAGCCAGTATGATCGTCATCATAAGGATATGACTTATGAAGTTGGCGACAAAGCTTACCTTCGGGTTACTCCTTTGAAGGGTACCCATCGTTTCGGTATCAAAGGCAAGTTGGCTCCTCATTACATTGGTCCTTTTCGCATTCTCGCTAAATGAGGAGAGGTTGCCTACTAGTTGGAACTACCCCCACATCTTTATCGAGTCCATGATGTCTTCCACGTCTCTCAACTCAGGCGTTGCTTCTCGGATCCTATCCGCGGAGTGGACCACGAAACGCTTGATCTCCAAGATAACCTCACATACCGAGAGTACCCGGTTCACATCCTTGATCAAGCAAAGCGTGTCACTCGATGTCATAACATCAAGTTTCTCAAGGTTCAGTGGTCTCATCATTCCGAGAGAGAAGCTACTTGGGAACGAGAAGATCGTCTTCAACTGGAGTACCCTGCTTTCTTTCTGTCGACCCCTGAATCTCGAGACGAGATTCTTTCAAGTGGGGGCGAGTTGTCACATCCCTAGTTCTGGTATGACCTAGGCTAGCTAGTCGTTTGTGCATCATATTTAAATTTCATTTAAATTTGAAATGGGGATTTGTGAAACCCTCAGAATCATTTTTGGAAATGACCCAAATAAAAAATGCTCCAAAAAGGTCCAAGAAAATGCTCATGTTGCCCTCTGAAAATACTGGACAGAGAAAAAAATCAAACCAATATTTTTGGGAGCTCATAAGTATTTATTTCGGGCATTTGGAATTAATGCATAATTATTTGCATTGGATATATAAATGTTATATATATATTATATGTCCAAAAATTGTGCCATTTGTTGAGGAGCTCTGGAATAATACCACTAGCTCCTACAAAAATTGGCATAAGAAAATAAAATGATTTAGTATTTTCGTTAAATCAAAACAAATGTCAGAAAATAGAAAAGAGAAACAAGCATGGGAAAACCTTACCTGGCGCTTACCTCCCTGTGCAGCCGGGCACTGTGCAGCCCAGCGACCCAATAGGCCGGCCCAGCTGACTGGCCGACGCTAGTCATCGTCTCCACCGCGCCAGGAGGACAGGGGCGTGTGCCCACGGCGCGCGCACACGTGCATCCCCACCTCCTGCTTGCCGCCGATCGCCTGGAGTTGTCTGAGGACACCACGCACGTCCCTGAGCCCCACCCTCTCACTCTCACCCTCGTTCCCTGCCTCCTCCGCTCTCTCTCTCGCTGGACTAAACGCGCCCGTCGCCGCCGCTCGCTGTTGCCGTGCCACCGCCGCGGCCTCGCCTCTCCGACAAGTCCAACAGCTCCGTGCCGTCGTCCTCGTCCTCTCCATCAAGCCACGCGTCGTCGGACGCCCCGTGGAGCCTTCACCGCTGCCGTCTTCATCTCCGGTCGCCGGAGATCGTCTTCGCCGCCCCGCCGTCTTCAGCGCGTCCCCGAGCTTGCCGACAAGCCCGTCGAGTCCACTGTGAGCCCCGCCGTCGAACCCCCCTCTCCCCTGCTCTTCTGGCGCCCTCCAGCTCCTCTGCCGCTCGAAGCCCGTGCTCCGGCCGCCGCCGTGAGCCTCGCTCCGGTGAACTCCGGCGCCCCCGCAGCCTCCAACCTGCTCCCCTGGACGCGGACGACGACGGGCTACGCCCCGGTGGTCTCCGCGCATCCAGCCGCCGCTCGTAGCGCAAGTCCGGCGAGTCGCCACTGCGGCCCGAGGTCATCGCTGGCCGAACTCCGGTGAGACCGATGTGGCTTTCATTAGCGCCTAATCTCACAGCCTAAACCACCCCACCAGCCACTGACCATGGGCCCCAGGGCCAAGTCAAACACTGGTCAGTGTGGGTTTGACCCGGGCTTAACCACTGTGTCACTGACGTGTGGCCCCACATGTCAGGTTTGACCCAGGTTGACTGCTGACACAGTGCTGACCTCAAGCTGACGCAATAATGATTTCTGGAATTATTTTAAATCAGGAAATTCTAGGAATTGTTATAAACTTCAGAAAATCATAGAAATTCAACCGTAGCTTAGATTGAAATAATTTATATATGAAAAATTATCAGAAAAATGCAATCTTTCCATCTGTACTAGTTTCATGCATGACAAACCAACTTATACCTACCGTATAAGAGAAAACATGTAAATGGCATTTATAAGAGCTTAATTTGGAGTTGCATTTGAACTCTTGGTTCAAATGAACTTCAACCAAATGATTGCTAGATGCATTAGCACAAACAGCATCACATCTACATGCCATGTTCATGCATCATCTTGTTGCATATGCTTGTGTATTGATTGCCGACACCGTTCCTTCTCGATAGGTCCTGCTCCGGAGACCGTTCCAGAGTACCTGTTTGAGGAGCAGTGCCCCCCTTGTTGATCTACTAGGCAAGCAAACCCCCTTGATCATTTTGATACAATCCTACTCTCTCGCTCCTGCTCTCAGTTATTGCATTAGGACAATAACGATTCATCTGCTACTTTGTGCTGCGGTAGTTGAACCCATTCCTCTGCATGACCTGTCATTGCCATAGTAAATAGTTGAAACCCACTAGCATGTGTAGGAGTTGTTTGAGCCATGTTGTGTTCCTACCCTGCTATGCCTGCTATTGCTTAGAGTTGTGTCAGGTCTGATTCATTGGGAATGAATTGGAGTGTTATGATATGTTCTGACGCTGAGAGTGAAGTGTGTGAACACGATTTGGTAAAGGTAGCGGTGAGAGGCCATGTAGGAGTACATGGTGGGTTGTCTCACTGGAACCGTCCTTAAGCACTGAGTTCTATGTATGTTGTCCAATGACTCGATACTACCACACATTGGGTTCCGGTAACTCGACCCCTCTCGGCTTATTAACCAACTTGATCTCTGTCCAGGAGTCGCAACTAGTTTCTGGTGTTTGTAGGTAGTGTTAGTAGTCTACCAAGTGGCACCCGGCCAGGTGGGCTTGGGACAGACTAGGCACAGTGGCACGATGTACCAAGTGGCACCCGGATGGTGGGTTTGGGAACCCTGCTCACATCGTTTGGGGCCGTGAGCGACACCCCGGCCGGATCTCCTTGCGGATGGAACCCGAATAGGCGATAAACCTGGACTAGAGTCTTGTATGGTTAGTCAGGTCGTGGCCGACACCCTCGCCAGGCTTCCGCTTGAAGGTTGCCGAGATACATGACGTGTGCATGGCGGTAAGTGGCGAGAGCGTGTGTGAAGAAGTACACCCCTGCAGGGTTAATATGATCTATTCGAATAGCCGGGTCCGCGGTTATGGATTTCTTGGATGCTTACATGGTACATAGACAACTTGAAGTGGATACTCTAAAATGCTCAAGACAAGTGTGAGTGCTATGGATGGCCTTCTCATAGGGAGACGGGGATGATTCCATAGTAGTGTATTGTGTGGTGATTAGTGGACTCGTGTGCGCCATATCACCTCAAAGAAGTTCTGGTAGTCGTAGAACAGGATAGCCACAGAGTCAAAGCTGGCTTGCTACAACTAAACCCCACATTACCCTCTTGATACAAATGCATGTATGATAGGATCTGATGTAAGTCTTGCTGAGTACCTTTGTACTCATGTTGCTTTATTTATGTTTTTGCAGCGGAGACTTCGGTCTTACTAGTGTTCTCGTGGACTTCGACAAGTAGCTTGTACCTCAGCTACGATCTTGATCGGAAATTGTAGTTAGTCAGGCTCTTCAGCCTTTTTCATTTGTAGATGTCTGTACCCAGACATGTAATGCTTACGCTTGTTGCTTGTATGCTCTGTATGATGGGTCATGTGACCCCTGTTTGCAATAAATGCTATGATGGCTCTTCTGAGCCTTTATCTATTTGAGTTGTTGAGTTATGCTGTGATGCCATGTTGTACAACACATACTTGCATGTTAAGCGTATGTATGATGTGTATTGCTATGTGTGGGATCTAACTATCTAGTTGTTTATCCTTAGTAGCCTCTCTTACCGGGAAATGTCTCCTAGTGCTTCCATTGAGCCCTGGTAGCTTGCTACTGCTCCGGAACACTTAGGTTGGCCGGCATGTGTCCTCCTTCATTCCTGTGTATGCCCCTTCGGGGAAATGTCACGCGGTGTCTACCGGTGTCCTGTTAGCCTGCTACAGCCCGGTTTACCGGAGTCCTGCTAGCCCAGTTGCTACAGCCCGGATTCACTCGCTGATGACCAACACGTTCGTTGCTGGGTCATGTATGCCTGTCCCTGTAAGTTAGTGCCACTTTGGGTTCACGACTAGCCATGTCAGCCCGGGTTCTTTGTCATATGGATGCTAGCGACACTATCATATACGTGTGCCAAAAGGCGCAAACGGTCCCGGTCATGGTAAGGCGACACCCGTGGGAATACCGTACGTGAGCCCGCAAAGTGATATGAGGTGTTACATGCTAGATCGGTGTGGCATAGAATTGGGGTCCTGACAAATCAAGAGGCGCCATGTCAGCATCTCCGCACCCGCAGCCAATCACGGGGTGCCACGCGTCCCCGTCGGCTCCTCACCGTGCCGCGGCCCGCGAGCCCACGGACGGCCCGCCCGGCCCGACCGCACGCCGCAGTCTCCATGCGCCGCCGCCGTCGTGCCGCCCTCCGGCGAACCCCGCACCTCCACCGCACCGGCAACCGCCGCCCACCTTCGTGCCGCTCGCCGCTCGCTCCAGCCAATCCGCCCCGACCCCACCTGCCGCTTGCGCCGGTGCGCGCCGTCGTCTCGCAGGGACAGCCACTGCCGCCGGAGCTCCCTCGCCGCCGCCCCGTCATGAGCTGCCGCCGGATTCGGCCGAAACGGGTCAGGAGCGACCAGATCCGGTCGTCTTCAGCGCCCGTAGCCTCCCCGCCATCCCTGCGTCCTTACCGGCGTCACCGTCGGCCGCCGCCACCTCTGCCTCCCCATTTCCGATAGGGATCGAGGGAGACGACACCCCCGCTCGTCGCCCCGCGTGGGCCTGGTCCCTCGCCGGCCCAGCCCAAGCCTCCCGCCAGCCTGCCTCGCCTCCTCTTCGTTTTGGGCCCAAGCCCATGGTGAGCCCCGCTTCTAAACCCCGCTCGTGCGTTGTTTTGCTAGTAGACGCTCATTCTGTCTTTTTCTGATAAAACAACGAAGTCCCGAAATCCTATCATCATGTGCCCAAATTCTTCATGCCATAACTTCATCCTTATAGCTCCGTTTTGCATGTATGATATATCAAACTGTTCATTGTGAGATGATATTCATTTCATTACATTGTGTCATGCTTGTTTGAGTCCATCTTGATGCCCTAATCATCGTTGCAATAGTGCTATACGATGTTTACTGCTGGAATCTGCTGATTGTTAACATCATTTGTGCACCTTGTGAGTGCCACAACTTTGTCTCTGTTGATGCTATGATGACAATCTTGATATGAACATGTGCTGCTATTCATTACCTTCATGATGATGTGCTTTGAATTCATGTTAGGGTGCATTTTGATATCTTAAACCCTGTTGCAAAAGTGCATGTTGATGTTAACTGCTGAAAACTGCCATAACTTGTTGATTTTTCATTTTTGTTGCATTTGGTGTGTATCCTATGAGCATGATGTCTATATGTTTTAGGAGCATTTTCATGCCACCTTTACAGTGGTGCCATCCATTTATTTTTATGTGATCTGTAGTGAGTGCACCAACCTTGTGAAGTGGGCTACTTGCTTTAAACTTTCTGTCAGTGCTGAAACTGCTATATCATGTTGCCATGTTTGTTTGATGCTACCAATTAATCCATGCATAATCTGGAGATGCTTAGTTTGAGGTGTTTTTTTATATGCTATGATCGATCATGAAATGCCTTTTGATGCCCCATATATGTCCTGTAGAACATGTTTTCATTGCCATGAAGATGCCTATATGTTGTTCCAGATTTCTGTTAACTTCATGATGCCTTATTGTGAGCTTGTTATTGAGTGATACATGCCTCTTATGGAGATGCTCCAATTACATGTTTTGAAGTATGCTATGAGTAATATGTTCACATGCTATGTGTGCTAATTTTCCATGTCATATGCCTCTTTTCCATGCTTGCAAACATGCCATCACAATGTTGCTGTTTTACACTTGCTCAAACTGTTTCAACTTTCAATCTTGTCATGTTGGTTCCCACTAATCCATGAGTCATATGTATATGATGACATGATATTATTTGCTATTTGATATGTGTACTTTGATGCCATGCCCTTGGTTTCTATGGTTACTTGCTGTAGGTTGTCTCTTTCTTGCTCTCAAGTTGCTATCATATTAACTCTGCTCATGCATATGTTGATGTGTTATAAAGTTGCATTTTGCATTGATCATATTGGTTTAATCTTGATTCATGTGAACCTGAACCTTTAATGATATTTGAAGTATGTTATCTGTAAATGAAGTGCATGCCAAGTTTATGCTCATAAGTTTCCTGTAGCATGTTGTTTGGATGTTTGCAAAGTGCCTACTTGCTGTTCTGGGCAGATTGTTGTTATAACTTGTTTGGAGTGTATGTGTTGCATCGTTGCTCCGTTCTGAGCATGCTCTATATGAAACTTGCTTAGAATTGCATGTAGTTTCATCTTATCATGTTGAATCCATGTTTTGGGAGTGTTTGCTTGATGTTTGAATGCATTTTGCATCAATGCCATGTTTGACTTGTTTTGCTCATATCTTCTAGGTCGTAGCTCCGAATTAAATGAACTTAATATGGAACTTGACTAGAATTTCGTGTAGATCATCTTGGTCATCTTAACTTGCTGTCTAACAACTTGAACATAAGGTTTATTCAGATCTGGACCAATTTACAAATTTGCATATGAGGACTTACCGGATTTGTTATATGTTGTTTCCGACCTCATTTAAACTTGCTTTGATGTGTTGCGCTTGTATGCATCATCTCTTGCCATGAGTAGCATCATATAGACTTTGTCATGCATCATGCTTAGTTGTGCATCATGTCATGCTTATGTGTTGTGTGTTTACCATGTTGTTTGCTTCTTCCCGGTTGTGCTTCTTCTGGATAGTTCCTGTTTCGTTGTGATCATGAGGATTTGTTCGTCTACGCTTGGCACGGCTTCATCCGTTCATCTTCTTCATGGATTCGTTCTTCTTCCTTGCAGGATTTCAGGCAAGATGACCGTTATCCTGGATCTCACTACTATCATTGTTATGCTACTTGCTTCGTTCTATCGCTATGCTGCGCTACCGACCACTTCTTTATCAAGACTCCCAAACTGCCATGTCAGCCTCTAACCTTTTCACCCTTCCTAGCAAACCGTTGTTTGGCTATGTTACCGCTTTGCTCAGCCCCTCTTATAGCATTGTTAGTTGCAGGTGAAGTTGAAGATTGCTCCATGATGGATAGAATTATGTTGGAATATCACAATATCTCTTATTTAATTAATGCATCTATATACTTGGTAAAGGGTGGAAGGCTGGGCCTTATGCCTGGTGTTTTGTTCCACTCTTGCCGCCTTCGTTTCCATCATACCGGTGTTATGTTCCTTGATTTTGCGTTCCTTACGCGGCCGAGGGTATGGGAACCCCTTGACAGTTCGCTTTGAATAAAACTCCTCCAGCAAGGCCCAACCTTGGTTTTACATTTGCCTAACAACCTATTACCTTTCCCTTGGGAGTAATTAACCCGAGGGTCATCTTTATTTTAACCCCCCCGGGCCAGTGCTTCTCTAAGTGTTGGTCCGAACTAGAGCCACTTGCAGCGCCACCTCGGGGAAACTTGAGGGTTGGTTTTAGCTGTACGTAGTGTTCATCCGGTGTGCCCTGAGAACGAGATATGTGCAGCTGCTATCGGGATTTGTCGGCACATCCGGGTGGTCTTGCTGGTGTTGTTTTACCATTGCCTAAATGTCTTGTAACCGGGATACCGAGACTGATCGGGTCTTCTCGGGAGAAGGAATATCCTTTGTTGGTCGTGAGAGCTTATAATGGGCTAAGTTGGGACACCCCTATAGGGTTTGATCTTTCGAAAGCCGTGCCTGCGGTTATGTGGCAGATGGGAATTTGTTAATGTCCGGTCGTAGAGAACTTGACACTTGACTTAATTAAAATGCATCAACCACGTGTGTAGCCGTGATGGTCTCTTTTCGGCGGAGTCCGGGAAGTGAACACGGTTTGTGTTATGCTTGAATGCAAGTAGTTTCGTATTCACCCCTTGATCACTTCTAGCTTCTCGACCGTTGCATTGCTTCTCTTCTCGCTCTTATTTGCGTATGTTTGCCACCATATATGCTTAGACGCTGCTGCAACCTCACCACTTATCCTTTCCTTACTCAGTTAAGCTTTGCTAGTCTTGATACCCATGGTAATGGGATTGCTGAGTCCTCGTGGCTCACAGTTTACTAAAACAAAAGTTGCAGGTACAGGTTATGCGATGATCATGACGCGAGAGCGATCTTTGCTTGTTTTGGAGTTCTTCTTCTACTTCTTCTTTGATCAGGGGATAGATTCCAGGTCGGCAGCCTAGGCTAGCAGGGTGGATGTCGTTTGTGTTTCTGTTTGTGTTTCATCCGTAGTCGGATGTTGATCTTATGTGTGATGATGTTGTATTTGTGTGGCATTGTATGCCTCTGGTCTGTATCCCCAACTATTATGTAATGGTATGATGCAATGATATCCACCTTGCAAAAGCGTCTCTGATATGCGCTTCTATCCTTGGTGGGACCTTAGAGTTTCTTTAGGATAGGGTCGCATATTGGGCGTGACAAGTTGGTATCGGAGCCACGACCGACCATAGGAGCCCCCTTGATTGTTCATAGTTTGGCCGTTGTTGAGTCTAGAAGAAATTTCGGAGTCTAGTTATATCGGAGAGTAGGATTTCTTTTTACTCCTCAGCCCCTTCGTCACTCTGGTCAGGAATCTTGACGTAGGTGTTTTGAATTACTCCTCTTCCCTTCAAATTTTTCTTTAGGATCACGCGGTTAGTTTTTCATTCGTGGGTTCTCAGTTCTTTTCATCCAGTGCATTTTCTCGTCATGACGATTTGACCCTCTTTGTTTTTGCAAGTTCAATCCTCAGTTCGCTCTCAACGAAGTTGTTTCTCTGCCCTTAGTTGTATTCTTTTCCCACTCGCCCACCCTTTTTATTCCCGGAGCCGGAGTCTGTAATCGAGTATCCATCCTACTCATGCGAAGCCTTTGCTTTCTTTCAACCGGTGTTTTCTCTTCAAGATATTTTCGGTTCCCCCTTCCAGGTGCCTTTGTTTTTCCCGCCCTCCCACCCTTTTTCTTCCCGGAGTCTGAGTCTCTTTCGACCATCAATTTCATTCGTGTGGAGCCTCTTTAGTTTTTCCTCAATTATTTCAACCGGTGAATTCTCGTTTCGTTTGACATTCTTCATCTCTTTTCCGGTGGACTCAATTCAAATTTTTCGGGTTGATCACATTCTTTTCCTTGGATCAAGTGTTCTCCTTGCTCGTGTGCCTCTCGCCATTCAATCATTCCAGAGTTTGGAAGACATCTCAGTAGATTCGTCTGTGTTCCAATTAATTCGAGGTTGTCACCTCATTCAAATATTTCAATTGTTCCGGTGCATCATCTATCTGTTCAACATCCTTTCCAACAGTGTTTTTCTCTTTAGTGGGCCCTAACCCACATGTGTTTTCCCAGGATCTTACCTGACTCTTCTAATTATTCCGGAGCTATTCCAGATTCTTTTCAAACTTTGACGTAAGAATGAATTTCATCAGTCAGAGGCCATCTCCAAGATCGCTTTCAAATTCTTTTCATCTTTGGTTCAACCCTTAGTCTTTTTCATTCACCCGGAGTATCTCAGTAATTTTGGTGGTGTTTTCCGTCGTCATTTGAAGACCGAAGAAGAGTTTTTCCTCTAAATCTTGCCCGTTCTCTCGAAGCTTCACGGTTCTAGTTTCGTTCTATCCTCTCGAATTGTTCTGTTTGTCAGTTATTCTCTCTTACCCATCTGGAGTATGTCAGGAGTTTTTTTCCGTTTCTTTTCACCAGAGGCCATCATTCCAGCTATCGTTCTCTATTTATCCTGACGCATCTGTCATGTACTCTTTAATCAGCTTGTTATCTCTTTGTTCTTTTGCATTTAAATCCCCTCAAGAATGTTTGTTCTTCTAATTCTTCTCGGTGATTCATTCTCTTTCATCAGTCATTTTCGAACTCTTATGGTGGTTCGTTCAAGATTCTTTTTCTTTGATTATCATTCAATCCATTCGTTCTTTCCAATCCTATCGGTGGTTCATGACAACTTTCTCAAGTTTTGTGCTATATCCCCCTTAATCCTTTTCAACAAGAATAAGTTGAATGCCAAATCCGGTTGTCATCAATTAAATTCGATGAGGATAAGCATAACGTAATTCTTATTCTTATTTCATCATCGTCAAGTAACCCCTTCCTTCGGAGTTTGTTCATGATGAATAATTTCGCGGTTCGAAGTGTTTTAATCTTTTCTTTTCCGGAGTTCGAATTTTTCCTCGGCCATTTCTTCGAAACCCCCATCTAAATCACCGCAAGGCCCAGTCTTATTTTTTTCATCCTTCATTTCTATCTCATCATCCTTTTGTCACCGGAGTTCTTCATGGTGGTTCTTCATGATTTAATTCATTCTTCAAGAGTTCATCAAGATTTTGTTGGAGGAGTTCAAATATCTTTTCTTCTCGCGTCTCGGAGTGCAAATAATTCTGCGTTTTCTCCTGAAGTGGACTTTTGCATTTCTTCATTCTTCTCAGCTATTCAGACATTGGTTGTGGTATAATTTCACCTCAAGTTTTGAGTTGTTTTGATAAGTCCACAACAAGCTTATTCTTTCGTTGTTGATTTTCTCAACAACTCCGTTCAATCCTTCCTTCTAAGTTCTTTTCATTCCATTCTTTCAATTCGTCCGGAGGCATTGTGTTGTTCATCTCATCAAGTGTCATCCCATCTTGTGAAGTTCATGTTCTATTCCTTCCATTTTCAGTCGGAATGCTGCCGAAATTCTTATGTTCTTATTCCTTTCCTATATTATTCAAACTGGAGTGGTTTTAGAGTCTATCTTGTTTCCATGAGCATTTGATTCTTGTCATATTCGTCGTTTATCATTTCTACCAGAGTGCCCTCGACTTTGTTCATCTTCTCTCTTGCGTTCTTACTTCACCTCTTCCTCTTTCTCTTCCGTCTTGTTCCTAAGATCTCGGGACGAGATCTGTTGTTAGTGGAGGAGAGTTGTAACGCCCCGAATCCAATGCGCCAGGTGTCTTCCAGTCATTCGTCGTTGTTGCCATGTCATTTGCTTGCGTGGTGCATTTTGCCAGGTCATCATCTGCATTTCATTTGCATGTTTTTTCAAAACTTGCATCCGTTCGGGTTTCCCCGGTTCTCTCCGTTGTCCGTTCTAAGCCCAACCACTCTCGCATGCGCCCGTAGCACCTCCTAGTTCTTGTTTTGTGAGCCGCCGAAAAATTTGCTTGCAATGGGACGAGATTTACCGAGTGGCCTTCGTATATCACCGGTAGACCGCCCATCAAATTTTGTTCCATTTGGAGGTCGTTTGATGCCCCAACGGTTAACCAAGTTAACCAAAACCCCTCTCTATTTTGCAGACCAGCATCCCTTCACACAGCCCACCTAGCCCATCTAACTCCCCTCCATGGTCTCGGTCGTTCAATCACGATCGTGTGGGCGAAAACCGCACCTCATTTGGACTCTCCTAGCTCCCTCTACCTATAAATTAGTCCCCTCCCCCGAAATTTCGGGCAAACCCTAGATCAAAACCTCCCTCTCGCCCGCCGGACATGTCCGCTCGCCGTTGAATGCGTCCACCGCCCGCAGCCATGTTGGCCGGACCAATCACGAGGCACCACGTCAGCATCTCCGCTGCCCGCAGCTAATCCCGGGGTGCCACGCGTCCCCGCCGGCTCCCCGCCGCACCGCGGCCGATGAGCCCACGACCGGCCAGCCCGACCCGACTGTGCGCTGATGAACCACAAGTGTAGGGGATCTATCATAGTCCTTTCGATAAGTAAGAGTGTTGAACCCAACAAGGAGCGGAAGGAAATGATAAGCGGTTTTCAGTAAGGTTTTCTCTATAAGCACTGAAATTGTAGGTAACAGATAGTTTTGTGATAATATAAATTGTAACGAGTAACAAATAATAAAAGTAAATAAAGTGTAGCAAGATGGCCCAATCCTTTTTGTAGCAAAGGACAAGCCTGGACAATTTCTTATAATGAGAAAAGAGCTCCCGAGGACACATGGGAATTATCGTCAAGCTAGTTTTCATCACGCTCATATGATTCGCGTTCGGTACTTTGATAATTTGATATGTGGGTGGACCGGTGCTTGGGTGCTTCCCTTACTTGGAAAAGCATCCCACTTATGATTAACCCATATTGCAAGCATCCGCAACTACAAAATAAGTATTAAGGTAAACCTAACCACAACATTAAACATATGGATCCAAATCAGCCCCTAACGAAGCCACACATAAACTAAGGTTTAAGCTTCTGTCACTCTAGCAACCCATCATATACTTATTACTTCCAAATGCCTTCCTCTAGGCCCAAATAATGGTGAAGTGTCATGTAGTCGACGTTCACATAACACCACTGGAGGAAAAGACAACATACATCTCATCAAAATATCGAACGAATACCAAATTCACATGACTACTAATAACAAGACTTCACCCATGTCCTCAGGAACAAACGTAACTACTCACAAAGCATATTCATGTTCATAATCAGAGGAGTAATAATATGCATTAAGGATCTGAACATATGATCTTCCACCAAATAAAGCAATTAGCATCAACTACAAGGAGTAATCAACACTACTAGCAACCCACAGGTACCAATTTTTGGTTTTGATACAAGATTGGATACAAGAGATGAATTAGGGTTTTGAGAGGAGATGGTGCTGGTGAAGATGTTGATGGAGATTGACCCCCTCCCGATGAGAGGATCGTTGGTGATGACGATGGTGATGATTTCCCCCTCCCGGAGGGACGTGTCCCCAGCTGAACAGCTCTGTAGAGCCCTAGATTGGTTCCGCCAAGGTTTTGCCTCGTGGCGGCGGAGTTTCGTCCCGTAATCTTGCCCATGATTTTTCCAGGGCAAAAGCCTTCATATAGCATAAGATGGACACCGGAGGGTCACCAGGGGTCCCAGGAGACAGGGGGGCGCCTAGTAGTGGTGGGCGCGCCCCCCACCCTCCTGGCCAGGGTGTGGGCCCCCTGAGGTGTTTCTTCCGCTCAATAATTCTTATTAATTCCAAAAATATGTTTCGTGGAGTTTCAGGATTTTTGGAGCTGTGCAGAATAGGTTTCCATTGGTTGCTCCTTTTCCAGCCAGAATTCCAGCTGCCGGCATTCCACCTCCTCATGGTAAACCTTGTAAAATAAGAGAGAATAACCATAAGTATTGAGATATAATGTGTGATAACAGCCCATAATGCAATAAATATTGGTATAAAAGCATGATGCAAAATGGACGTATCAACTCCCCCAAGCTTAGACCTTGCTTGTCCTCAAGTGGAACCCGAAATTGAAAAATATGTCCACATGTTCAGAGATAGAGGTGTCGATAAAAAATAAAAAACGGACATGAGGGCATCATGATCATTCTTATAACAGCAACATAAATAGATTTTGTCATATGATTTCTTATGCTCAAGTAACAACCAATTCACAATGTCAAGTATGGTTCAGAAACTTCATTGGGAACTAACAAACTATAATCTCAGTCATTGAAGCAATTGCAATTTATCATAACATCAGAAAGAGTCAAGAAAAGAGCTTTTTAGAAAGTCCACATACTCAACCACCATGTAGTCTTCCACAATTGCTAACATTCACGCGGTACTTGTGGTTATAAAGTTTCAACCGGACACTGAGAAAGATAGGGGCTTATTGTGTTGGCTCCCAATGTATTCACCTTTAAGTGATGTCAACAATAATAGTTCATGCTAACTTACATCCAATTGGATATATATATCATGATCTTTAAAACACGAGGAGCTTGCCAAAGGATAAAATGAAAAAGGGAAAGGTGAGGATCACCTTGACTCAAGCATAAAGTAAAAACATAAAGTAAAAGATAGGCCCTTCGCAGAGGGAAGCAGAGGTTGTCATGTGTGTTTAGGGTTGGATGCATGAAATATTAATGCAAAAGAATGTCACTTTATATTGCCACTTGTATGTGGACCTTTATTATGCAGTCCGTCACTTTTATTGCTTTCACAACAAGATCGTATAAAGCTTATTTTCTCTGCACTAATAAGTCATACATATTTATAGGGAAATTTTTATTGCCTGCAACATGACAACTTACTTGAAGGATCTTACTCAATCCATAGGTAGGTATGGTGGACTCTCATGGCAAAACCGGGTTTAAGGATATTTGGAAGCACAAGTAGTATCTATACTTGGTGCAAGGAATTTGGCTAGCATGAGGGGGAAAGGCAAGCTCAACATGTTTGGAAGGTCAATGACAATATACTTTAACTGAGATGTGAGAAAACATAAACCATTACGTTGTCTTCCTTGTCCAACGTCAACTCTTTTAGCATGTCATACTTAATGAGTGCTTCACAATCATAAAAGATGTCCAAGATAATATATTTGTATGTGAAACCTCTCTTTCCTTATTACTTCCTATTAATTGCAACGATGACCAAAACTACGTTTATCTACTCTAAACAACTTTTATGCCTCATACTTTCTATGTGTGAAGTCATCACTAACCATAAGATCAATATGAACTCTTTTATTCTCTACTTTCTCAAGATGATAGCAAGATAGCAAAGCCCTTGACTCAACACTAATCTTTATTATAGATAGCTCACGTACTTACATAAAGAGATCACATAGAAAAACTCAAAACTACTTGATACTAGAACTTCAATCTACTAGATCAAGATACTACTAAAAGGATCGAACTAAATAAAACGGTAAAGATAGGAGTGTGATGGTGATACGATACCGGGGCACCTCCCCCAAGCTTGGCAGTTGCCAAGGGGAGTGCCCATACCCATGTGATTATGTCCTCGGAGGTGGTGAAGTAGGAGTTGTTGATGATGTAGGCTTCTTCCTCAATTTATGGTTGAGTATAGTATTTTTCTCTTTTAGGTCCTCGATCTCCTGCTCAAGGCTTAATACTCTTTTGCACAATTCCTGTTTATTTTCCAGCAAGAGACGAAAAGGGATAAACTCGATCTTTGGCTTCTTTGCTCTATCAGGGAGGCTTGACTTTTTAAACTCCACATGCATTTCCCCGGGCTGAGGTAATGGGGTTTCTTCTTCGTCTGAACTCCTCTCCTCCTTTCCCTTAGGCTCATAGTCTTCCTCTTCTTCAGTGGTCCAGCCATCATGCTGCAAGTCCCCGTAGACCTTAGGGTCTGCAAGATAATCAGCCACATAGCCCTCCCCTTCCGAATCCTGAGACGACATATTGCTCTAAATCTGTAACAGAAATAGCTCGAAATGAAAACAGAGGATATTTCGTGATACGGTGGTCAAAGCCTTAGGGAGATTATATAATGAATTTTTACCAACCAAAATACGTAATGTGCAAGGAAACGGAGTCCGGGAGGCACACGAGGTGGCCACGAGACAGGGGGCATGCCCAGGAAGGGTGGGCGCGCCCTCCACCCTCGTGGAGGCCTCGTGTCCTTCCTGGACTACTTCTCTTTTCCTAAAATTCTTAAATATTCCAAAACTGATAAAAATTGCCATTAGAATTGGTTTGGTGTCGGTTTACTTACCGTACCACATACCTATTCCTTTTTGGAGTCTGGAACGTCCTGGAAAGTGTCCCTTATGTATTCCTCCGGGGTTACAGTTTCAATAATATTAGTTTCAACATTGATAGGATTACCTGAAATATAATGTTTAATTCTTTGATCGTTCACCACCCTCGGACTTGTGCCTTCGAAGCTGTTGATTTTTATGGCACCGAAACGATAGACATCCTCAATAACGTAAGGACCTTCCCATTTAGAGAGAAGTTTTCCTGCAAAAAAATCTTAAACGAGAGTTGAATAATAACACATAATCACCTACGTCAAACTCACGCTTTTGTATCCTTTTGTCATGCCAGCGTTTAACTTTTTCTTTGAATAGCTTGGCATTCTCATAGGCTTGGGTTCTCCAATCATCAAGTGAGCTAATATCGAACAACCTCTTCTCACAGGCAAGTTTAAAGTCATAGTTGAGCTCTTTGATAGCCCAATATGCTTTATGTTCAAGTTCTAGAGGTAAATGACAAGCTTTTCCATAAACCATCTTATATGAAGACATACCCATAGGATTTTTGTATGCAGTTTTATAGGCCCATAATGCATCATCAAGTTTCTTGGACCAATTCTTTCTAGATCTATTCACAGTCTTTTGCAAAATTAATCTGAGCTCTCTATTGCTCAACTCTACTTGACCACTAGACTGCGGATGATAAGGAGATGCGATTCTATGATTAACATCATACTTAGCAAGCATCTTACGGAAAGCACCATCAATAAAATGTGAACCAACATCAGTCATAAGATATCTACGGACTCCAAACCTCGAAAAAATAACTTCTTTAAGCATTTTAATAGAAGTGTTATGATCAGCACTACTAGTTGGAATAGGTTCTACCCACTTAGTAACGTAATCAACAGCAACTAAAAAATGTGTATAACCATTAGAGGTAGGAAAGGGTCCCATATAATCAAAGCCCCAGACATCAAACGGTTCAATAACAAGAGAATAATTCATAGGCATTTCTTCACGTCTACTAATATTACCAATTCTTTGACATTCATCACAAGATAAGACAAACTTACGAGCATCTTTGAAGAGAGTAGGCCAATAAAAACTGGATTGCAATACCTTGTGTGCAGTTCTATCTCCCGCGTGGTGTCCTCCATATGATTCAGAGTGACACTTGCGTAGGGTCTGTTCCTGTTCATGCTCAGGTACACAACGTCTAATAACACCATCTACCCCTTCTTTATAAAGGTGTGGGTCATCCCAGAAGTAATGTCTTAAATCATAAAAGAACTTTTTCTTTTGCTGGTATGTGAAACTAGGAGGTATAAATTTAGCAACAATGTAATTAGCATAATTAGCATACCAAGGAGCAGTACGAGAAGCATTAATGACCGCTAATTGTTCATCAGGAAAGCTATCATCAATAGGCAGTGGGTCATCAAGAACATTCTCTAACCTAGACAAGTTGTCTGCAACGGGGTTCTCAGCTCCCTTTCTATCAATAATATGCAAATCAAATTCTTGGAGCAAGAGAACCCATCTAATGAGTCTAGGCTTAGCATCTTTCTTTTCCATAAGATATTTAATAGCAGCATGATCAGTGTGAATTGTAACTTTGGAATCAACAATATAAGGTCTAAACTTATCACATGCAAACACAACTGCTAAGAACTATTTTTCAGTAGTAGCATAATTTCTCTGGGCAATATCAAGAGTCTAACTAGCATACTGGATAACATTCAATTTCTTATCAACTCCTAGAACAACACCTACAACATAATCACTAGCATCACACATAATTTCAAAGGGTAAATTCCAATCAGGTGGCTGAACAATAGGTGTAGTGATCAAAGCTTTCTTAAGTATTTCAAATGCTTCTACACAATCATCATCAAAGACAAAAGGAATAACTTTTTGCAATAAATTAGTCAGAGGCCTAGAGATTTTAGAGAAGTCCTTAATGAACCTCCTATAAAAACCGGCATGACCAAGGAAACTTCTTATACCTTTTATGTCATTGGGACATGGCATCTTTTCAATAGCATCAACTTTAGCTTTATCAACTTCAATACCTCTCTCGGAGATCTTCTGCCCCAAGACAATGCCTTCATTAACCATAAATTGTCACTTTTCCCAATTCAAGAAGAGACTAGTGTCTTTGCATCTTTGCAAAACTCGATCAAGGTTGCTCAAGCAACCATCAAAAGAGGATCCATAAACGGAGAAATCATCCATGAATACCTCACAAATCTTTTCACAAAAGTTAGAGAATATAGCCATCATACATCTTTGAAAGGTAGCAGGTGCATTACATAAACCAAAAGGCATACGTCTATAAGCAAAGGTACCAAAAGGGCAAGTAAAAGTAGTTTTCGATTGATCCTTAGCTGACACAGGTATTTGAGAAAAAAAAGAATAACCATCTAGAAAGCAGAAATGTGTGTGTTTGGATAGTCTTTCTAGCATTTGATCAATAAAAGGTAAAGGGTAATGATCTTTCTTTGTAGCTTTATTTAATTTACGGAAATCAATTACCATCCTATAACCTGTAATAATTCTTTGCGGGATCAATTCATCTTTATCATTAGGAACAACGGGAATACCTCCATTTTTAGGAACACAATGGACAGGGCTTACCCAATCACTATCAGCAACGTGATAAATTATACCTGCCTCAAGTAGCTTTAGTATCTCCTTTCTTACTACTTCTTTCATCTTAGGATTCAATCGTCATTGAGGATCTCTAACTGGTTTGGCATTATCCTCCAAATTAATTTTGTGTTGACATAAAGTGGGACTAATGCCCTTGAGATCATCCAGAGTATATCCAATAGCAGCACGGTGCTTCTTTAGAGTTTTCAATAATCTTTCTTCTTCTTGCTCTGAAAGGTTAGCACTAATAATAATAGGATATATTTTCTTTTCATCTAGAAGAGCATACTTAAGATTATCTGGTAATGGTTTGAGCTCAAACACGGGATCACCCTTGGGTGGAGGGGGATCCCCAAGAATTTTAACGAGAAGGTTGTGTTTCAGAATAGGTTCCTATTGAAGGAACACTTTATCTATTTCCCTTCTTTCCTTCATAAACATATCGGTTTCATGGTCTAGCAAATATTGTTCTAACGGATCAGTAGGAGGCACGGCAATAGAAGAAAGACCAATAATCTCATCCTCACTAGGTGATTCTCTATCACGAGGTTGTCTATGAAACTTAGCAAAATTAAACTCATGAGTTATACCCTCTAAGCCAATTGTAACAGTACCCTTTTCACAATCAATCTTAGCATTAACAGTATTCAAGAAGGGTCTACCAAAAATAATGGAACAAAAGTAATCTTGTGGGAAACTAAGAACAAGAAAATCAGCAGGATATTTAACCTTCCCACACAAGACTTCAACATCTCTAACAATCCCAATTGGTGAAATAGTATCTCTATTGGCAAGCTTGATAGTAACATCAATACCTTCCAATTCAAGGGATGCAATATCATGCATAATTTCTTTATATAAGTCATAGGGTATTGCACTAGCACTAGCACCCATATCACATAAACCATGATAACAATGATCTCCTATTTTAACAGAAATAACAGGCATGCCTACAACAGGTCTATGAATCTTAGCATCTGGTTAACAATATTAGAAGTCTCACCACAGAAATAAATAACATGCCCATTTAAATCATCATCCAAGATATCTTTAACCATAGCGATACTAGGTTCAACTTTGATTTGCTCAGGAGGTGTATAAGTCCTAGTATTACTCTTACGAACAACAATCAAAGTTTTAGCATGATCCTTTATCCTAACAGGAAAAGGAGGTTTCTCAACATAAGTAGTAGGAACAATAGGATCACTATAGGTGACAGTCTTTTCTTCAACTGTAATAGGTGCAACTACTTTTACTTCAATGGGAGGATTATATTTAAACCACTTCTCTTTAGGGAGATCAACGTGAGTAGCAAAAGATTCACAGAAAGAAGCTACTATCTCAGAGTCAAGTCCATATTTAGTGCTAAATCCACGAAAAGCATCGGTATCCATAAAAGATTTAACACAATCAAACTTAGGTGTCATACTTGACTCCTTACCATCGTCGGAACCCCAATCTTCAGAGTTGCGTTTAATTATTTCCAATAAGCCCCATTTGAATTCAATAGTCTTCAGCAAATAAGAACCAACACAGGAAGTATTGAGCATGTTGCGATCATTGAGAGAAAGTCGAGCATAAAATTTTTGAATAATCATTTCTCTAGAGAGCTCATGATTAGGTCATGAATATAACATTGACTTAAGCCTCCCCCAAGCTTGAGCGATGCTTTCTCCTTTGCGAGGCCAGAAATTATATATGTAATTACGATCACGATGAACAAGATGCATAGGATAGAACTTCTGGTGAAATTCCAACTTCAATCGTTTATAATTCCAAGATCCCGTATCATCACATAGCCTATACCATGTCAGTGCATCTCCCTTCAAATATAAAGGGAAGACCTTCCTTTTGACAACATCATCGGGAATACCTGCAAGCTTAAATAATCCACAAACTTCATCCACAAAGATAAGGTGTAAATCGGGATGCAATGTTCCATCTCCTGCAAATGGATTAGCTAGCAGTTTCTCTATCATACCCGAAGGAATCTCAAAATAAATATTTTCAGTAGGTTCAGAAAGTTGAGGAGCAACTCTTTGCTCTTCTGGTCGGGGTGAAGATACCCTGAACAAGACCCTCAAAGGATTAGTTTCCATAGTAACAAGTGACAGAAAATTTCAGCACACTATATAAATGTTTCCTTACCAAGTTCCACTCACCAAAAGCACTACACTCCCCGGCAACGGCACCAGAAAAGAGTCTTGATGACTCACAAGTGTAGGGGATCTATCGTAGTCCTTTCGATAAGTAAGAGTGTCGAACCCAACGAGGAGCAGAAGGAAATGATAAGCGGTTTTCAGTAAGGTTTTCTCTGCAAGCACTGAAATTGTAGGTAACATATAGTTTTGTGATAAGATAAATTGTAACGAGTAACAAATAATAAAAGTAAATAAAGTGCAGCAAGATGGCCCAATCCTTTTTGTAGCAAAGGACAAGCCTGGAAAATTTCTTATAATGAGAAAAGAGCTCCTGAGGACACATGGGAATTATCGTCAAGCTAGTTTTCATCACGGTCATATGATTCGCGTTCGGTACTTTGATAATTTGATATGTGGGTGGACTGATGCTTGGGTTTTTCCTTTACTTGGACAAGCATCCCACTTATGATTAACCACTATTGCAAAACTCCGCAACTACAAAAGAAGTATTAAGGTAAACCTAACCACAACATTAAACATATGGATCCAAATCAGCCCCTAACGAAGCAACGCATAAATTAAGGTTTAAGCTTCTGTCACTCTAGTAACCCATCATCTACTTATTACTTCCCAATGCCTTCCTATAGGCCCAAATAATGGTGAAGTGTCATGTAGTCGACGTTCACATAATACCACTAGAGGAAAAGATAACATACATCTCATCAAAATATCGAACGAATACCAAATTCACATGACTACTAACAACAAGACTTCACCCATGTCCTCAGGAACAAACGTAACTACTCACAAAGCATATTCATGTTCATAATCAGAGGAGTAATATTATGCATTTAGGATCTGAACATATGATCTTCCACCAAGTAAACCAATTAGCATCAACTACAAGGAGTAATCAACACTACTAGCAACCCACATGTACCAATTTGTGGTTTTGATACAAGATTGGATACAAGAGATGAACTAGGGTTTTGAGAGGAGATGGTGCTGGTGAAGATGGTGATGGAGATTGACCCCTCCCGATGAGAGGATCGTTGGTGATGACGATGGTGATGCTTTCCCCCTCCCGGAGGGAAGTGTCCCCAGCAGAACAGCTCTGCCGGAGCCCTAGATTGGTTCCGCCAAGGTTCCGCCTCGTGGCGGCGGAGTTTCGTCCCGTAAGCTTGCCCATGATTTTTTACAGGGTAAAAGCCTTCATATAGAAGAAGATGGACACCAGAGGGCCACCAGGGGGCCCAGGAGATAGGGGGCGCGCCCAGTAGGGGTGGGCGCGCCCCCACCCTCCTGGCCAGGGTGTGGGCCGCCTGAGGTGTTTCTTCCGCTCAATAATTCTCATTAATTCCAAAAATAAGTTTAGTGGAGTTTCAAGATTTTTGGAGCTGTGCAGAATAGGTTTCCATTGTTTGCTCCTTTTCCAGCCTGAATTCCAGCTGCCGGCATTCCACCTCTTCATGGTAAGCCTTGTAAAATAAGAGAGGATGGCCATAAGTATTGATATATAATGTGTAATAATAGCCCATAATGCAATAAGTATTGGTATAAAAGCATGATGCAAAATGGATGTATCATGCGCCGCCGCCCGCCGCAGTCTCCACGCCCCGCTCCACGTATCAAGTGCATGTTGTTGTTAACTGCTGAAAACTGCCATAACTTATTGATTTGTCATTTTTGTTGCATTTGGTGTGTGCATTCTATGAGCATTATGTCTACATGTTTTAGGAGAATTTTCATGCCATATTTACAGTGGTGCCATCCATTTATTTTTATACACCCTGTTGTCAGTGCATCAAGCTTATGAAGTGGGCTACTTGCTGTTAACTTTCTGTCAATGCTGAAACTTCTATATCATGTTGCCATGTTTGTTTGCTGCTACCAATTAATCCATGCATAATATGGAGATGCTTAGTTGAGTGTTTTGTTTTGTATGTTATGCTCTATCATGCCATGCCTTTTGATGCCCTATATATGCCTTGTAGAACATGTTGTCATTGCCATGAAGATGCCTATATGCTATTCCAGATTTCTGTTAACTTCATGTTGCCTTATTGTGAGCTTGTTATTGAGTGATACGTGCCTCTTATGGAGATGCTCCAATTACATGTTTTGAAGTATGCTATGAGTACTTTTTTCGCATGCCATGTTTGATGATGTTTGATGTCATATGCCTTTGTTCCATGCTTGCAAACATGCCATCACAATGTTGTTGTTTTACACTTGCTGAAACTGTTTCAACTTTCAATCTTGTCATGTCGGTTCCCACTAATCCATGGGTCATATGTATATGATTACATGATATTATTTGCTCTTTGATATCTGTACTTTGATGCCATGCCCTTGGTTGCTATGTTTACTTGTTTTAGATCGTCTCTTTCTTGCTCTCAATTTGCCATCATATTAACTCTCCTCATGCATATGCTGTTGTGTTATAAAGTTGCATTTTGCATTGATCATATTTGGTTAATCTTGATGCCTATGAACCTGAACCTTTAATTATATTTGAAGTATGTTATCTGTACATGAAGTTCATTTTAATTTTATGCTCATAAGTTTCCTGTAGCATGCTGTTTTGATGTTTGCAAAGTGCCTACTTGCTATTTTGGGCAGATTGTTGTTATAACTTTTTTGGAGTGTATGTGTTGCACCTTTGCTCCGTTTTAAGCATGCTCTATATGAAACATGCTTAGAATTGCATGTAGTTTCATCTTATCATGTTGCATCCATGTTTTGAGAGTGTTTGCTTGATGTTTGAATGCATTTTGCATCAATGCCAGGTTTGACTTGTTTTGCTCATATCTTCTAGGCCGTAGCTCCGAATTAAATGAACTTAATATGGAACTTGACTAGAATTTTTTGTTGATCATCTTGGTGCATCTTAACTTGCTGTCTAACAACTTGAACATAAGGTTTATTCAGATCTGGTCCAATTTAGAAATTTGCATATGAGGACTTACCGGATTTGTTATATGTTGTTTCCGGCCTCATTTAAACTTGCTTTGATGTGTTGCGCTTGTATGCATCATCTCTTGCCATGAGTAGCATCATATAACCTTAGTCATGCATCATGCTTGGTTGTACATCGTGTCATGTTTATGTGTTGTGTGTTTACCTTGTTGTTTGCTTCTTTCCGGTTGTGCTTCTTGTCGATAGTTCCTGTTTCGTTGCTATCGTGAGGATTCGTTCGTCTATGCTTGGTTCGGCTTCATCCGTTCGTCTTCTTCATGAACTCGTTCTTCTTCCTTGCAGGATTTCAGTCGAGATGACCGTTATCCTGGATCTCACTACTATCATTGCTATGCTAGTTGCTTCGTTCTATCGCTATGCTGCGCTACCTATCACTTGTTTATCAAGCCTCCCAAACTGCCATGTCAGCCTCTAACCTTTTCACCCTTCCTAGCAAACCATTGTTTGCCTATGTTACCGCTTTTCTCAGCCCCTCTTATAGCGTTGTTAGTTGCAGGTGAAGTTGAAGATTGCTCCATGATGGACATGATTATGTTGGGATATCACAATATCTCTTATTTAATTAATGCATCTATCTTGGTAAAGGGTGGAAGGCTCGGCCTTATGCCTGGTGTTTTGTTCCACTCTTGCCGCCTTAGTTTCCGTCATACCGGTGTTATGTTCCTTGATTTTGGGTTCCTTACGCGGCCGAGGGTATGGGAACCCCCTGACAGTTTGCTTTGAATAAAACTCCTCCAGCAAGGCCCAACCTTGGTTTTACCTTTGCCTAACAACCTATTACCTTTCCCTTGGGAGTAATTAACCCGAGGGTCATCTTTATTTTAAACCCCCCCGGGCCAGTGCTTCTCTAAGTGTTGGTCCGAACTAGAGCCACTTGTAGTGCCACCTCAGGGAAACTTGAGGGTTGGTTTTAGCTGTACGTAGTGTTCATCCGATGTGCCCTGAGAAGAGATATGTGTAGCTCCTATCGAGATTTGTCGGCACATTCGGGCGGTCTTGCTGGTCTTGTTTTACCATCACCGAAATGTATTGTAACCAGGATTCCGAGGCTGATCAGGTCTTCCCAGGAGAAGGAATATCCTTCATTGGTCATGAGAGCTTATAATGGGCTAAGTTGGGACACCCCTGCAGGGTTTGATCTTTCGAAAGCCGTGCCCATGGTTATGTAGCTGATGGGAATTTGTTAATGTCCAGTTGTAGAGAACTGGACACTTGACTTAATTAAAATGCATCAACCGCGTTTGTAGCCGTGATGGTCTCTTTTCGGCGGAGTCTGGGAAGTGAACACGGTTTGTGTTATGTTTGAACGCAAGTAGTTTGATGATCACCCCTTGATCACTTCTAGCTTCTCGACCGTTGCGTTGCTTCTCTTCTCACTCTTATTTGCGTATGTTGGCCACCATATATGCTTAGACGCTGCTGCAACCTCACCACTTATCCTTTCCTTACCTAGTTAAGCTTTGCTAGTCTTGATACCCATGGTAATGGGATTGCTGAGTCCTTGTGGCTCACATTTTACTACAACAACACTTGAAGGTACAAGTTATGCGATGATCACGATGCGCGAGCGATGTTTGCTTGTTTTGGAGTTTTTCTTCTGCTTCTTCTTAGATCAGGGGATAGGTTCCAGGTCGGCAGCCTGGGCTAGCAGGGTGGATGTCATTTGTGTTTCTGTTTGTGTTTCATCCGTAGTCGGATGTTGATCTTGTGTGTGATGATGTTGTATTTGTGTGATATTGTATGCCTCTGGTCTGTATCCCCAACTATTATGTAATGGTACGATGTAATGATATCCACCTACAAAAGTGTCTCCAATATGTGCTTCTATCCTTGGTGGGACCTTCGAGTTCCTTTAGGATAGGTTCGCATATTGGGGCTGACACCCTTATTCAGCCCCCTCCGAGAGGGTACATTTTCCGGTGATTCGATTCGCGAGTTTCTCGCACTTTCTCCCGGTGATTTCTTCCACCCCAGGCAAGCCACACCCTCCATTTGCATCACAATAATGTAGTGACATGGTTTAATCTATTTGAACTTGTTTAAAATATTACTTTAGCTACATGACTTTGTGCATGGCATTTTCTTGGAGTATTATTTTGATTTTGCTGTTGCCATGCTATTGTTTGGATTACTAGGAGTTATGCTTGAAGTTGATGAGTATCATGTTGTCATTGGTGTATTAGTGGTTGGTATTATGATTATTTCCATGATGGTATCTGTTATTATATTTTGGAGTATTACTTTGGATATCATGCTGCCTTTGGATTATTATTGGTTAGTATGATTATTTTCATGATGCTAGTTGATGTTATGTTGCTTGGTGTATTATTTTCGGAGATGAGGTTTACATGTGGATCTTAGCCGAATAGCTTTATTCTTGTTATTGGAGTAGTAGGATTATTGTTTTCGGATTCATCATGAAAGTAGTGTTGTTCTACCCTTGGAGTATTTTGAGATGATGATATTGTGCTTAAATTATTTGTTGGATATTGCTATGATTTGGATTCTAGTTTAATAGTTGATATCGGAGTATCAGTTATCACAGTTATATTTTTGGGGTTAAATTCTGTCATTAAGTTGGTCAGGTGCCACCGAACCGGGCTTTTCCAGTGCAACCACATTTTTCTTTTATGGGAAGGCCCTAATGCGATCCTATTGTCATGCCTTTCGCTGGTTCCTCCAACGAGGGAAGGTTATGGGCGTGCGGTACCCTGGCCCGGTAAGCAGACATAACCTTGTGTGCCCGTTGTTGGTATTGAGAGCTCTTGTCCCCGTTTGAGACCATTTTGTTTTGCCACGACGGTGGCCGTTGGTGCCTTTGGTAGACACGGGGCCACCCATGACTTAGCCCAGTGGGGAGTGAGTCGGAGTGGCAGGGAGAGTGTCATGGTAGTAGAACGGTTTTGTCAGAACGCTGTTGGTCCACCCGAATGGGAGTGCGAGGCCATGGGTTCTATGGTGTGGGTAAAGTGCGCTACCTCGGCAGAGTGTCTGTGTTTAATCTATCAATAGCCGCGTCCTCGGTCATGGGCATAACTTCGTACCAGGTCACACCGTTCGATCAACACTCACATGACGGAATGACTTATAGGTGATTTATATGTTGATATTTTGAGCAGTACAGATTGGCAGGATGTTGATGATGATGTTGGAGACCAAGTTTTTGTCATGGTAGTGATCGCCGGAAAGATCACTCTTTGAGTCCAAGTGTTGGTCATGGTAGTGATCACCGTAAAGATCACCGTTTGAGACCAAGTGTTGGTCATGGTTTTGATCGCCGGAAAGATCACTGTTTGGTTACAAGGTAGCCCGATCCAAGACCACGAGGTTGGTCCGTTTGTGATCCATGAATGATCACCGTTTGGTTTTGATCACGAGGTGATCGAGATGGTATATTGCTTGGCCGGTTAGCCAAGAGAGATATGGTTATGGAGATCTGAGATGGTGATTTATCAGTATTGTATCAGTTTCATACCATGCTTAGTAGTTGCTTCATTATGGTAGTTGTTAATTAATTAACCTGTTAATGCTATGTTATTGTCTTCCATTGATGTTTACGGTTGTTGTGAGCTTGCAAGTACATTCAATGTACTGACCTGGCGTGTCATGCCAGATTGCAGGTGATGCCATGATTTCTTGATTGCTTGTCGAGGTTGTCGTGCGTGCGAGCTAGATCGTGTCCCAGCCAGAGTCCTTGTGGAGTGGAGTTCACCACCTTCGTCATTGTTCCGCTGCTAGAAGTATTCCCCTACTACGAGTTGTTTCGCTGCTAGCATTGAGCAAGTGTAGTATCACAGGCGTAGTGTCGCCATGCTGATGTGCTTCTTTGTAACATCAGACCCTTGTATTATTATTCTTGTAATAAGAGCTAATTTGTTCTATGTCAAGCAGTGCCGTATTCCAGAGACTTCTCCTCGATCTCTGGGCTAGAATACAGGGCGTTCCGGTTTCTCTGAGCCGGGGTGCCACATTCTTCCACCTCCTAAAAAGATCTGCCATCTTCTTAAGAGCATGAGCCTTGATCAATGGCTCTATAACTGGCTTATCCGGATCCTCCTCTGCCGGTAGGGTGAAATTTGCCTTCAACACGGTAGAAAGATCATCTTTGTGTCTATCATTGACATAAGACACTTGAGGGTCTTTGCTCTTAGGCTTATTCCATTGGTGGATGCTGGTCGGGATCATGTCCGTAACAAGAACCCCACACTGAGCAGAAAATGCTTCCTTGGTCTGACTGGGTTCAATCAGTTGGCCATCGCCCTTGATTGATGTGATCGTGAACCTTTCATGCTGGCGCAACCTTTTCTTCGGGCCTCGTCTCGTTACCAAAGTTTGGCTCGATCTGGAGGGTGTGTACATACCAAAACAATTAATGCATCAATTATCTAGTCAGCACGGGCTAAATTAATAATATATATACCTCCCTGGACTTTGCAATAGCTCCTTCCTTCGTTCCGTCACCGGAGACGTCATCACTGCCTCCTTCTTCCACCGGCATTCAGTCACCGGAGCCATCATGCTCATGTCCTTCCACCTCCATTGTTCGATCACCGGAGCCTGCTTCACCCTCTCCTTCCAGTCCATCGGTGTCGTTGAGAAACGACAAGACTACATCAGCTCCTCCGCGGATGATGTCCCCCAACAACTCTTCTTCTTCTAAGTCTCTTTGATGATCCATAGTTTTTGCAAATATTACAACATGTGGCAATTAATATACAAACATGAGAGATGGATATATTAGTGGCAAACATAGACCTAGCTATAGCTCGATGCTTCTACGGTTTGGGGTGGCCTCGACGACGCTTCTAGGGTTTGGGGTGGCCTCAGCAACGCTTGTAGGGTTTGGGGTGGCCTCGAGAATGCTTCTAGGGTTTGGGCCGGACCGCCTCTCTCATGAATGTCCGACGTCCAGACCGACAAGGGATTTAACAAAATGACGCCATTCTGGATGTGCAGAAAATGGTCCCTACTTTTTTTGATCTCATCTACCCTTCTATATGTCATGTTGTCTAGTGTCAAAGGATTCATGAAAACCATGGCTTCATCATTAGCCGGAAGTAACAGACGCATGATGGTATGAAGTTGTTTAAAATTAGTTTGGAACGGAGTCCTGACAGGATAATTCGTTTCTCGATACGAAGTTCAGCAAGAGCCTTTCAAATATTTCTATTTGGATGGCATTTGCTGAAATTCGTACCAAAAGGAAAATTATCCTATCAGGACTCCGTTCCAAAACAACTTTGAAGTGCTTCATACCATCATGCGCCTGCTACTTCCGGGCGATTATGAAACCATGGATTTCTTCAATACTTAGACACAAGAAAACGTGCAAATCTTGAATGGTAGATGGATCAGGAAAAATATGGATCAACTTAATTATGCACATCCATAATGGGGGCATTCTTGATAAATCTCTTATAAATCTCGAGAGAGTTGCCGGGTAGGGGCGGGAGGGGGTAGGAGACCGACAACGTTTTTTTCTAGGGTTTCGTCCAGACCGCCTCTCTCATGAATGTCCGACATCCGAATCGACAAGGGATTTAACAAAATGGCGCCATTCTGGATGTGCAGAAAATGGTCCATAGTTTTCCTGATATCATCTACCCTTCTATATGTCATGTTGTCTAGTGTCAAAGAATTCATGAAAACCATTACTTCATCATTAGCCGGAAATGATAGGCGCATAATGGTACGAAGATCTTCAAGGTTTTTTTGGAATGGAGTTCCTGGTTGATTAATTTGCTTTTTGATACAAAGTTTAGCAAGAGCCTTCCGAATATCGCTATTTGGAAGGCCTTTGCTGAAATTCGTACCAAAGGCGAATTATTCTATCAGGAACTCCGTTCCAAAACAACTTTGAAGAGCTTCGTAGCATCATATGCCTGTTACTTCCGGCTAATGATGAAGTCATGGTTTTATTCAATACTTTGACAGACAACGTGACATACTATGTCATGGTTATATGTATGTATATAGGAGTATGATTTTCTACAATAGCTTGCCACAGAAATAGTTAAGGTTTTCAACGGTGAAAGAGTTCTCTAAAATCCTCAAAAAATACTGAACCAACACACCTATAATATAACATGATCCAACGGAGGGATTGAATAAATATGATTGCATGTGTCCTGGGCAAAAAGAACAAAATTTTCAATATATATTGATCCTGCAGTGAGCTGAAATGCTTGTTTTTTTTTTCACTGAGGACACATAAATGCATATTTTCACAATCACACCATTGGATCATCTTATTATATTAGAGTGAGGCTCCCCTATTTGTTTCATAATTTTTATTTACTTTTAAGCCGTTAAATGTTTAGCAAGCCTTAACTAGTTCTATGGCAAACTATGATAGACACAGTTTTACCTATATATATATATATATATATATATATATATATATATATATATATATATATATATATATATATGAGATCAGAAAAAAATGGATCAACTTGTGCACATCCATAATGGGGGCATTCTTGATAAATCTGGACCCTCGAGCCTTGGACGACCCTTAACCCCTCGGCGACCCTCGACCCTCTACCCTAGTTCACGACCCTCGCCCGCTCGGCGATCCAGGACCCTCTACCCTAGTTCCCGACCCTTGACCCCTCATGTCATATTTGTCTAGTGCCAAAGGATTCAACAAAACCATGTCTCATCATTAGGTGAAAGTTACAGGCGCATGATGGTACAAAGCTCTACAAAGTTAGTTTGGAACGGATTCCCAGATAGGATAATTCGCTTTTTGGTACAATTAAAGTTCAGCAAGAGCCTTCCAAATATCGCTATTTGGAAGGCCTTTGCTGAAATTCGTACGAAAATACGAATTATCCTATCCGGGACTCCGTTCCAAAATTACTTTGGAGAACTTTGTACCATCATGCCCCAGTTGTCGGTGTCAAAACCGGCGGAACTTGGGTAGGGGGTCCCGAAGTGTGGGTCTAAGGTCGATGGTAACAGGAGACGGGGGACACGATGTTTACCCAGGTTCGGGCCCTCTTGATGGAGGTAATACCCTACTTCCTGCTTGATTATCTGGATGAATATGAGGATTACAAGAGTTGATCTACCAAGAGATCGTAATGGGTAAACCCTAGATGTCTAGCATGTATGATTATGATCGCCTCTATGGACTATACCCTCCGGTTTATATAGACACCGGAGGGGCCTAGGGTTGTACAGAGTCGGTTTACAGAGGAAGGAATCTTGATATCCGAGCGGCAAGCTTGCCCTCTTATAGGTCTCCAACGTATCTATAATTTTTTATTGTTCCATTCTATTATATTACCCCTTTTGGATGTTTATGGGCTTTATTTTACATATTTATATCATTTTTGGGACTAACCTACTAACCGGAGGCCCAGCCCATATTGCTTTTTTTTTTGCCTATTTCAGTATTTCGAAGAAAAGGAATGTCAAACGGAGTCTGAGGGAGTCCTGGACTAGGGGGTGTCCGGACAGCCGGACTATCATCGTCAGCCGGACTCCAAGACTACGAAGATACAAGATTGAAGACTCCGTCCCGTGTCCGGATGGGACTTTCCTTGGCGTGGAAGGCAAACTTGGCGATACGGATATGTAGATCTCCTACCATTGTAACCGACTCTGTGTAACCCTAGCCCTCTCCGGTGTCTATATAAACTGGAGGGCTTTAGTCCGTAGGACACACAACCATTACAACAATCATACCATAGGCTAGCTTCTAGGGTTTAGCCTCCTTGATCTCGTGGTAGATCCACTCTTGTACTACCCATATCATCAATATCAATCAAGAAGGAGTAGGGTTTTACCTCCATCGAGAGGGCCCGAACCTGGGTAAAAACATCGTGTCCCTTGTCTCCTGTTACCATCCGCTTAGACGCACAGTTCGGGACCCCCTACCCGAGATCCGCCGGTTTTGACACCGACATTGGTGCTTTCATTGAGAGTTCCTCTGTGTCGTCACCGATAGAACTTCCCCAAAATAGTGCTCGGCAGGTAACCGGCTTTCGTCCGAACCCTGGGTTGCAACAGCGGTGGCATCCATCTCTATCCAATGTGTCTTCACACGGGCGAGGGCCATCCGCGCACCCTCTATGCAGGCCGACCGCTTCATCGCCTTGATATGCGGCACCGCCCCAAGAAACTGCTGCAATAAGCCAAAATAGCTCTTCGGCTTGGTCCTATCCGGCCAGACATGAGTCACGATATCCGTCATGGCAAGTCCGGACAACCTATTCAGCTCAGCCCATTCGGCCAATCGATCAGTCAGCGGAAGTGAACGATCCGGACTATGGAATTGAGACCAAAACAGCTCTTCCGTCTTGTGATCCTTCTGACTTCGGAAGTGCACAACGGCATCCGCCGCACTCGCCGCTAAGTCCATATAAGGATCCTCCGGACCCCACAGCTGGCCAAGCTGAGCATACTTTGGATCCGTAAATCTGCGGCGCAGCAGAAAAGGCTTGCCAGCCACAATGTCCCCGGCCTGGCGCAGCTCCTCCTTTATAGCCCGCATTGCAGAACGGGCATCCTTGGCTTCGGCGGTGGCCTTCCCCAGGTCTTCTCGCTCCGATAGGCGCTCCTTTTCAAGAGCCTCATTACGGTCGGTAGCATCCTTCAACTTAATAGCCATTTCAGCCATCTCTTCCCTGCTCCGGCAGTGTGCAGCCCTTTTGGCTTCTAACTCCTCAGCCGCCCTCGAGGCAGCCGCATCACTCTTTCTGGCTTGCTCCTTGGCTTGAGCAAGTTCTGCCCGAAGGCTCTCCACAGCAGCAGCACCATCTGCGTCAAGCACAAATATTGTAAGAGGTGGGCTTTTGCTCCCTTAATAGATGACTGCGGAGAAACAACTTACCTTGCGACTCGTCAAGTCGCTTGTTGACTAGCGCGATGTCCGCATCCGCAACATCGAGTTGCCGCTTTAATTTAGCAACTCCTTCAGTCCGGCTAGCCCCCGGACTATCCGCCACCTGCATAGGAAAGGCGACACTCAACACCTGCGATTTTGATCCTCGGCACGCTGTCGCTTTCGACAACCTACCGAGTCTCAGGGGCTACTAACTATACAGGGCGCACTTTATGTGCAAAACTGTCAAAAAGGGGTGTCATTTTTACATACCTCAAACCCCGCCAGCAAACTCCTAACGGCATTATGCAATCCGCTTTCGGCGGACGAAATTCTTCCAATCACCGTACTCATCAATGCACGGCGATCTTCTGAGATGGACGCCCTCTCAAGCAGATCCTTCAGCTCCCCCGGCCGAACACTAGTCGGCGCCGAACTCTTCGGCTCTGCCGGGCTCGGGGATACCCTCCGTGATGACACTTCAGGCTCGTCCGCCCTATCCGACGGCGCAGCGGACGGAGGCGTCTCGCTCTCCACCATCTCCGGACGAAGATCCCCCGAAGATGAGCTCATCTGAGAAGGTCGGAGATCCGAACTACAAGGTAAAAATTCAGTTATCCTCAGAAGCACAAATAGGGATGTCTCTTATTACCGATCTCTCTTTTTTCTACTTATGGCTCGCTGGAGAGCTGATGCTTTGGGGGAGATTGTGCGGCCGGGGCCTCCCCGGACGCAGGACCCTCTGGTGAAGACTTCTTCCCCCGCTTAGGGGCTTTGGCCTCCGGGTCTCCAGAGGCGGTCCTCTTCTCCCCTTGGAGGGAGGGATTCTCGATCCCCCCTTTTTCAAGAGCCTCCTTGGTCGAGGCGGTAGCTCCCTTATTTTCCCCTCCGCCTTCTTCTAAAGGCGCAACTTCCAGCATCTAGACTAGCACGGGATCCGGCGCGGTCTCTGGGAGGGGGGCCGGACACCGTATCAGCTTTGCTTGCGCTATCCACTCCTGTTGGAGGATAACGGGTTAAAGGGCGAATTGTAGAAAGGGAAACAGACGGTACATCCGAACACTGAGCTACTTACTGAGTATCCGGGCGATTGCAGCTTAGGCCAGCGTCCTCGATCAATTCCGGACACACCGCCCGTGATCCGAAGAACAACTCGTACATCTCCACGGGTGTCGTACCCATAAAGTGTTGGAGAATCCATGGTCCCTCCGGATTGAACTACCATAGCCAGAGAGGACGGCGTTTGCAGGGCAAGAGACGCCTAATCAGCATAACCTGCATCACCACGACCAGATCGATCTCCCTCGCCTGGAGGTCTCGAATCCGGCCCTGCAATAGGGGCACGTCCTTTGACGGCCCCCAGTTGAGCCCTTGGTTGACCCATGACATCAACCGTCGAGGAGGTCCCAAGCGGAATACGGGCGGCAGCTTCTGCCTGCTGCCCTTCGGAGCGGTGATATAGAACCACTCCTGCTGCCACAAGCCGAGCTCCTCTTGGAAGGAGCCCTCGGGCCACGGGGCATCGGCCCTCCTGCTTACGGTCGCCCCGCCGCACTCTGCTTGACGCCCCCCGATCATCTTCGGCTCCACATTGAAGGTCTTCAGCCATAGGCCGAAGTGGGGGGTGACGCGGAGGAAGGCTTCGCAGACAACAATAAACGCGGAAATATGGAGGATAGACTCCAGAGCCAGGTCATGGAATTCCAACCCATAGTAGAACATGAGCCCTCTCGCAAAAGGATCCATCGGGAAGCCTAAACCCCGACGGAGGTGGGATACAAAGACGACATACTCGCCGGGCTCGAGGGTGGGGATGGCCTTCCCTTCGGCGGGCAGACTGTGCGAAATCTCGTAGGACAGGTACCTGGCGTCCCGCAGCTTTAGCACGTCTTCCTCCGTGACAGAGGAGGGCATCCACCGGCCCTGAAGGCCGGAACCGAACATTGTTGAAGTTCCGAAGTGCTCGAATCTAGGGCTCTGGGTGTTGGAACTTGGAGCAAGGAGAGGATTCGATGGAGGATTGAAGAAAAGAAACAACCCTTGGTCCTATTATAAGGAGGGAGAATACCAAGAGCCGTCTCCGTGACCGTTCGGGACTCGCCTTCGATAGAGGGGGCGTGGCGACGGGCGCGGTTGGGTTACCCACGCCCGTATTGATGAGAATCCCGGAATAAGGGGAACACGATCTCTGCTTCGACAAGACGTGCCAAGGAAACCGCTTCGCTAAACGCGCGGAGGTGGTATAATAAAAAATGACTCAAGTAAAGGCTTGGTAGTGGCGTGACATCATGCTACAAGATACGTCAGCAGATTGAACTTGTGTACATAATATTCTCTCTACGGTGGAATGTGTAAATTATTTTGCAGAGCCGGACACTATCCTGAGGTTCACAATCTTCTATGGATTATTCGGAGGAGGAACCCGCCTTGCAATGCCGAACAACATGCGCGCCGGACTCATCGTCATTGAAGCCTGGTTCAGGGGCTACTGAGGGAGTCCTGGACTAGGGGGTGTCAGGACAGCCGGACTATCATCGTCAGCCGGACTCTACGAAGATACAAGATTGAAGACTCCGTCCCGTGTCCGGATGGAACTTTCCTTGGCGTGGAAGGCAAGCTTGGCGATACGGATATGTAGATCTCCTACCATTGTAACCGACTCTGTGTAACCCTAGCCCTCTCCGGTGTCTATATAAACCGGAGGGCTTTAGTCCGGAGGACACACACCCATTACAACAATCATACCATAGGCTAGCTTCTAGGGTTTAGCCTCCTTGATCTCGTCATAGATCCACTCTTGTACTACCCATATCATCAATATCAATCAAGCAGGAGTAGGGTTTTACCTCCATCGAGAGGGCCCGAACCTGGGTAAAAACATCATGTCCCTTGTCTCCTGTTACCATCCGCCTAGACGCACAGTTTGGGACCCCTACCCGAGATCCGCCGGTTTTGACACCGACAGAGTCCAAACGGAATGAAACCTTCGGGAGCGTGATTTTTGGAACGAACATGATCCAGAGAACTTGGAGTGCAAGTCAAGAAGCAAACGAGGCAGCAAGGAGATAGGAGGGCGCGCCCACCCCTCCTGGGCGCCCCCCTTTCTCTTGAGCCCCACGAGCGGCCACCGACGTACTTCTTCCTCCTATATATACCTACGTACCCCGAAAACATCCAGGAAGCCAACGAAAAACAATTTCCACCGCTGTAACCTTCTGTATCCGTGAGATCCCATCTTGGAGCCTTCGCCGGCGCTCCGCCGGAGGGGGAATCGACCACGGAGGGATTATACATCAACACCATAGCCCCTCCGATGAGTTGTGAGTAGTTTACCACAGACCTTCGGGTCCATAGTTATTAGCTAGATGGCTTCTTCTCTCTTTTTGGATCTCAATACAATGTTCTCCCCCTCTCTTGTGGAGATCTAATTGATGTAACTCTTTTTGCGGTGTGTTTGTCGAGATCCGATGAATTGTGGGCTTATGATCAAGTTTATCTATGAGAAATATTTGAACTTCTCTGAATTCTTTTATGTATGATTGAGTTATCTTTGCAAGTCTTTTCGAATTATCAATTTGCTTTGGCCTACTAGATTGATCTTTCTTGCCATGGGAGAAGTGCTTAGCTTTGGGTTCAATCTTTCAGTGTCCTTACCCAGTGACAGAAAGGGTTGCAAGGCACGTATTGTATTGTTGCCATCGAGGATAAAAAGATGGGGTTTATATCATATTGCATGAGTTTATCCCTCTACATCATGTCATCTTTCTTAATACATTACTCTGTTCTTATGAACTTAATACTCTAGATGCATGCTGGATAGCAGTCGATGTGTGGAGTAATAGTAGTAGATGCAGGCAGGAGTCGGTCTACTTGTCACGGACGTGATGCCTATATACATGTTCATGCCTAGATAATCTCATAATTATTCACTTTTCTATCAATTGCTCGACAGTAATTTGTTCACCCACCGTAATACTTATGCTATCTTGACAAGAAGCCACTAGTGAAACCTATGGCCCCCGGGTCTATCCTTTATCATATAAGCTTTCAATCTACTTTTATTTGCATCTTTACTTTTTGCGTCTATATTATAAAATACCAAAAATATGTTTATCTTATCATACTATCTCTATCAGATCTCACTTTCGCAAGTGGCCGTGAAGGGATTGACAACCCCTTTATTGCCTTGGTTGCGATTTCTTTGTTTGTTTGTGTAGGTGCGTGGGACTTTTGAGGAGCCCCCTACTGGATTGATACCTTGGTTCTCAAAAACTGAGGGAAATACTTACGCTACTTTGCTGCATCACCCTTTCCTCTTCAAGGAAAACAAACGCAAGCTCAAGATGTAGCAAGAAGGATTTCTGGCGCCGTTGCCGGGGAGGTCTTCGCTCAAGTCAAGACGTACCAAGTACCCATCACAAACTCATCTCCCTCGCATTTACATTATTTGCCATTTGCCTCTCGTTTTCCTCTCCCCCACTTCACCCTTGCCGTTTTATTTGCCCTCTCTTTCCCAATCTCTCTCTCTCTCTCTTTTTCGCTTGCCTTTTTCTGTTTGCTTGTGTGTTGGATTACTTGTTGCCATGGTGCAAGATAATACCAAATTGTGTGATTTCTCCAATACCAATAATAATGATTTCCTTAGTACTCCGATTGCTCCTCTTAATGATGTTGAGTCTTGTCGTGGAATAGTCACATCAGATGCCCTCGTGAAAGGACTTAGTTGTGGAGCCATCGTAACTAGGAAGCTTGAAGGGGTTAAATCGGGACAAGGGACACGAGAGAGTTTATACTAGTTCGGCCCCTTACGGTGAAGGTAAGGCCTACGTCTAGTTGGGTTGGTATTGATGTTTCGATGACCAGGGAGCGAGATACGCTATGCCCAGCTCTCGATGAGTTGTTTCTTGCCCTAAGCCACCAGCAGGTCGTCCCCTTATATACACGGGTTGACGTCCTGTGGCCTACAGAGTCCCGGCCGGCTTATAAACAGTGTCCGGCTCGGTGACTAGTTAAATATTAATTACAATACAAGTCATGCCATTACGGCGGTTTATTACAACGGGCCTTAAGTCGCCTGTGGGCCTTAAGCCTTTACTGAACCGCCATCTTCATGCTTGGCCTTGGGCTTCTCTCTGGTGAATCCTCTTTGCGTAACCCGGCCCCTCCTGGGCGGCTTACACAAATAGTTATATCCCCAACATTAGGCCCCAGGTTGATTTGAACCTGTTCATGTCAATCTTAAAATACTTTAACATATACTCAATCTTCTGTCCGTGCAAAAGGTTTCTTCTAACCCGCCATGACATCATCTCTTGGATCCGGGTTAAGCTGCTATGACGTCACCGTATCTTTCAACGGATCTCTGCCTTTATTGACTTTTCTGAAAATCGAGGCGTCGGGGCCGCTGGATAATAATTCTTATCTCCTCGTTTCCCGCACCGTCTCAGTTATCCTCTCCTTATAAATAGGTGCGACCTAGGTCTCCCATTTTCCTCCTTCCAGTCGTCTTCTTCCTCCTGCCTCCTCTCTGCCACTCGAGCTCCGCCGCTGCCGCCGCAGATCTCCCTATCTTCACCAACTCAGGCCGCTGCATCAACCTGGTTGGACCAGAAAAAATGCGACACCCTTTCGCGGCAACCTTGCATCGGTGAGTGTCCCTTTTCCTGCTCCTTAGATCTACATCAAGGCCTTCGAGTTCTTCGAGTTCCTTGAGTTCTTCGCTGTTCGGTAGCTTTCTTTCGTAGATTTCTTTATCCTCGCACTTCTTGATCTTGAAGATGATAAAAACTGATGCGGTAGATGTTTTGCACCTACTTTGAAATGCAAATGAACCCCTTTCTGTCACATAGAAGCCCCATTCAAGCCCTTGAACTTTATCCGCTCCAGTCTTAGGTCTAGAATTTTTTCTTTCCAGAACGGTTGTTTGATCCAAGATAACAGTGGTAGATGGTAAAACCTATTTGTATCACCTGGAAAATTTCTTCTGTTGAATGCCCATAAACACAACTATCCATGTAGCCGGTTCAAATAAGTGATACTGTGCTGTAAGCCTTGCTAGCTTTCTTCCCATGACCTTAAGAATTTGAACTGCTATTGATACTTGTAGCGGCTTAAATATCGTTTGCATAGTTACCCTTATATCATTAGGCCCCTTGCTTAAGCTGCTACTTTAAATAATCTTGAATATTTCTCCCGGGTTAAATTTGAACCGGAACCTTTTACTTTGTTGTACGCCACTGTCATTATGGCTCCTAAGGCGGCCAAACCCCCTGTGACTTGCAACTGGGTTCCATCCACAGTCACTAAAAGCAAGCTTGCCGAGTTTGTAGCGTCTGGCCATCTGCCAAAAAAGGAGGTCATGTCCTATCGTGCCCCTCACCCGTCTGAAGAGATACCTCAACCCAAAGACGGAGAGGTAGTAGTTTTCACAGACCACATGAACCGGGGATTTGCCCCTCCCGGCTCAAAATTCTTCAGGGAAGTTCTGAATTTCTTTGACCTGAGGCCTCAAGACATTGGACCCAATTCCGTGTCCAATCTGTGTAACTTCCAAGTCTTCTGCGAGGTATATTTAGGAGAGGAACCAAGTCTGCTGCTGTTCAGGGAGCTTTTTTACTTGAACCGGCAGAATGAGCGCGCCAGCGGACCTAGTCTTGAACTTGGCGGCATCTCAATCCAGCGGCGGAGAGACTGCCTTTTTCCTTACGCTGATTTGCCGAGTCATCCCAAAGACTGGAACCAGACGTGGTTCTACTGCCAAGACACCTCTCCGGCTAACGAGAAGCCTCTGCCCGGCTTTCGCACCCTGCGCCTTGAATCCAATCATCCTCTGCGGACAAGTTAACTGCTGTTGAGCGCCTGCCTCTTAACCCCACCATCAGAAAGATCAAGGCCCTTTTAGGCAACGGGTTAACTGGCATTGATTTGGTCCGGGTCTGGGTCACCTGGCGGATACTACCATTAAGCCGCCGCTCCGGCTTAATGTGTACTTACACAGGCGAAAAGGACGACTCAATGCGTCATAGCCCTGAGGACTTACCAGATGATGTGGTAGATGCTACAGTCCAATCACTATTGAAGGAAGGCACTGTAACCAGTAATACTTTCAGTTTGCTTCCCTTCTGCAAGAAGAATCCGGCTCCTGCAGTAAGTTACTAATCTTCACAATACTCTTTAATGTGTTACCTTCTGGTACTTATGATTCCTTGTCTTTTTCCACGGGCCGATGACAACTTCTGGAAGGTCAAGTATGACCATGAGGCTGCAAAACTGACCCGGGCGACCAAGAAGACCGAAAGGAAAGCCGCCAGGACGGGTACCTCTAAAAAGAAGAACCCCAACGCCTCTGATATGATGAGATTGGATGACTCTTCTTCAGATGAGGAAGAGGTAATCTTTTTAATTTTCTTTAATTCCTTCACCGTTACCTTACTGACATTTGGATCCTTTCAGGAGGATACTGGGAACAGCCAAGCAGCTGGCGAAGAGGTAACTATAATTTCCTCTGACTCAGAGCCTTTGCCAACACAAAGAATCCGAAGGGTGACCCGAAAAGTAAGGTTTTCACACCCTCTCGCTTACCAAGATCCTCAATTTCTTTTGAAGCAACAGCAGCTTGAGAACCGGAGGCAGACTCGGGCCAACCAGGATGCAGAGCTTTCCTCCGGCTTACCCGATGTAACCAGGAAGCGTCGGACCGAGCTTATCTCCGACTTACGTTTTGTTTTACCCTTGATGGGTTCGATTCGCCAACCTCAATTCATCTGACTCCAACTATCAGGATACCTCCCCTTCTACTGATGAGTCGATGCAATCGAACATGCCGGCTTTCAAAACGGCTCCCGGGTAATATAACCTTTCTTTCTTTGAGTTTATCCATTCTTATGCTTTGATACTTACCCTTCCACTTTGATTGACAGCGGGCAAGTAAAGCGCAACAAGAAGGCAAAGAAAAATAAGCCGTCCCAAGACCCGGTAGTTACTGAACCGGTGCTTGACTCATCCGTTCCAGACACCTCCGCTCATCAGCCGCCGCCTAAACCGGCTTCTGACATTCCAGAGCCAACTTCTGACCCGCCTGCAGAAGACGTGATTCATAACTCGGATGACCTAGAAGTTCCTAGCCCGGCCAAGACGGTTGTTCCGGAAGTTGAAATTGTGAAGAGCCAGTATGTTGAGCCGGGCCGGCCCACTGCCCTTGCCCAATGCACCGCCAAGAGTTTGCTCAGAGCCGGAGGTCCAAACAAGACATCACTGATTACTCTCATCTAAGCATTGGTGATATAGTTTCGGGCTATCTGAACCAAGTACACAGTAGCCGTGACCTGGAAATTGACATGGTGAAGCAAATACAGCATAAATCTGAGGTAAAATTTAAGCTTTCACTCTGAATCTTACTTACTGTACCAGCCCCCAAGTCTATTGCTTATGACTGAATATGATGTAGACTTAGTAATCTGCTAGCCATTAGTTTTGTCCGGTTTAAATTGAATATGTTTAACCCGGAGATGACATGAAACGTTAAATTTGGGTCACATTAGCCCCCAAGTGTCAAGTATCTTTACTTGTAAAGTGCTTGAGACTTAATATGTGTAACTTGGTAAAACAGACTTAAAAATTCTTTAAACATACATTAGCCCCCAAGTGCCAAGTATCTTTACTTGTAAAATGCTTGGGACTTAAATGTTATCTTACCAAGATTCTTACCATAACCTGATGTCAATGCAGGCCACCGCAAGTCAATTTGAGGCGGAGATTGCTGACTTGAAGAGTGAGTTGAAAACCCAAGAGCTCGAAGCTCAGAAAGCCAATTCCAAGATTGAATTCAGTATCTCTGAACAAGAGAAGCTGAAGAAGAATTTTGAATCGGAAAAGAAGGCTTGGGTTAATGAGAGGGCTTCATTGGTGACCCGGGCTGACACAGCGGAGGCATCTCTTGCCGAGGCAACAAATGAGCTATCCGACTTAAAGCGACACATATCCCAAATGGTCTCAGCTATCTTTGGTAAGCCGCCCGAAAATATTGTAATCTTTCAAGAGTTATCGTGATAGTTGCCTCCGGCTTATTGTTATACCTGTGAATATGCAGGTCCCAGGAGTACTAATTTGAAGGAAAATATGCTTGTCAAACTTAAGGCAGTATACACCTTGACAGAACAGCTGTACTCCGGGTCACAGCGTGCGTTGACCGCTGTGGCTTTATCAAATACCTCTCCCCGGCTCCTGCAAGACGTATTGAGACATCTGTCGGTGCTACCTCAACGCATTCAAGACTTATGGCGGGCGTCTGCGAGAGCCGGAGCTGTAGCTTCTTTGAGTCGGGCAAAAGCATGGGTGCCAGAGCTTGACCTTGCTGATCTTTCGCTTGGATATCCAAGTCTTAAGGAGGACGGCACTGCTTTTGGCGAACAGGACTTCACTGCCTGTGTCAAAGTCATACGCCCTCTGGCGACTCTCATTGGGGAGGATACTGACCTCACCAAGTATTCGCCGGGTTATGATAGCGAGAACCGGAGAATCCCAAATGTCCCATATGACCAAGTCAGCCTGCTCCCTCCAACTCGTAAGCATACCTTTGCCCCTGAAGTGGACCCGACCAGTTTAATAGATGATGAAGCTGAATTTGAAGCTTTGAGCGGCATTGACTGGGCCTTGTCCACCTTCCAGGACACAACAACCGAATGAGAGGCGGGGAAGGATAACCCGGAGTCATCAAGCCAGCCGGAGGAATGAGACGCCAGCCGGGTTATAACTTGGCAAAGAACAATGCTTCACTTATTCAGACTCGATGAGTCTTGTAATAGGATAGAAAAACTCCTTAACGCCTATCACGCCTTATGGTACTTATTGCTTTTGTTAAGCCGCCAGTACCAAATTCATCTTGCTTATGTTACTCAAGTGTTTCCTTGATCCTTCACCTTGCTCTGTTTTAACCTGCACGTAAAACAGGCAAGGCTTTCCTGGACGACTCACTGCACCAGCGGGTTATAGAATATTGATAACCCGAATATGATCAAAAAATTATATGTATAAGCCGGTTCATGATTAGTTTAAAACATAATCAGAACAACATACCTATGACACCTTTTTAATAACCTCTTCGGCTCATATAAGTTTTTACCAGGCACTTGTTAGAACCCGAAGTAACTAATATAAAACCGGAAAGATCAAGAACCATCTCCTCCAGAAGGTTTCAATGATGGTGAAAATAATCATACTTACAAATGTTCACAGGCTCCTGATTCGAATACGATCAGAGAACTGTTCCAAAGGGGTTAAGCTAAGATTCAGATACGATCATATAGCCCCCAGTGGCTTTGGCGATGCCGATCAAGTGGGTATCGACAGCTATGTTCTCTTTGGTTCGAATACGACCTATGTTTGAACAGGAAGCCCCCAAGTGAACATAAGAGTTGTTTAATGACACTGATTCGAATACGATCCACGTCAGACCCAAAGGGGTTAAGCTATGATTCAAATTTGATCAAGAAGCCCCCAAGTGGGTTTGGCAATATGCCCATCAAGTGGGTATCGACAGCTATGTTCTCTTTGGTTCGAATACGACCTATGTTTGAACAGGAAGCCCCCAAGTGACCAAGGCTAGATTCAGATATGATCATAAGCCGGACCAAAGGGAAAGCCGGATTCAGATGTGATCCATCCCCTGTTGGCATTGTCCATCACCTGATAAAGAAAACATGAAACATTCTTTATGGGAAAAAGGATAGAGGTCCTGCTTTTATTGCTTTATATAATATGTACATTATAGAAAGTATCTTAGAAAATAACTTAAGTATAGTAAGGCCGGAGATGAGCTATATTCCACGGCCGGCGGGTCTCCTCCTCCGACTTAAATGAGTCCTTGCACTCTCGAATGTCGATGAGATAATATGAGCCGTTATGCAGATTCTTGCTGACCACAGAGGGCCCTTCCCAAGGCAGGGATAGCTTGTGCATATCAGACTGATCCTGGATGAGCCGGAGCACCAAGTCACCTTCTTGAAAGGTTCTGCTCTTTACTCGGCGGCTGTGATAGCGGCGCAGGTCTTGCTGGTAAATCGCCGAGCGGGCTATTGCCAAGTCTCGCTCTTCGTCCAACAAGTCAAGTGCATCTTGACGAGCCTTTTCGTTATCCGCCTCAACGTAAGCTGCCACTCGGGGTGAGTCGTGCCGGATGTCACTTGGCAGGACCGCCTCTGCTCCATAAACCATGAAGAAAGGTGTGTATCCCGTGGATCTGTTAGGTGTAGTGTTGATGCTCCATAACACGGAGGGTAACTCCTCCACCCAACAACCCGGAGTCCACTGTAATGGGACCAAGAGTCAGGGTTTGATGCCTTTCAGGATCTCTTGATTATATCTCTCTGCTTGACCATTGGCTTGAGGATGAGCAACAGCCGAAACATCAAGCCGGATATGTTCTCTTTGACGGAACTCTTCCATGGCACCCTTGGAGAGATTAGTGCCATTATCAGTTATAATGCTATGTGGAAAGACAAAACGAAAGATCACCTTTTTCATGAACTGAACCGCCGTGGCTGCATCACACTTACTGACCGGCTCTGCCTCAACCCACTTGGTAAACTTGTCCACTGCCACCAGTAGATGTGTCTTTTGTCCTTGGACCTTTTGAAAGGTCCAACCATGTCAAGCCCCGAAACTGCAAACGGCCAGGTAATTGGGATCATCCTAACTCTTGAGCCGGCACATGAGCTCGTCGTGAGAACTTTTGACACCTGTCACATTTACTGACCAGATCTTCCGCATCAGCGTGAGCCGTCAACCAATAGAAACCATGACGAAAAGCCTTGGCCACGAGGGATTTTGACCCGACATGATGGTCACAATCTCCCTCATGGATCTCACGGAGTATTTCTTGGCCTTCTGTAGGTGATACGCAGCGTTGAAACACTCTCGTGACACTGAGGTGATGTAACTCATCGTTAACAATCGTCATGGATTTGGAGCGCCTGACGATTTGTCTCGCCAACATCTCATCCTCTGGCAACTCACCCTGGGTCATATAAGCCAAGTAAGGCACCGTCCAATCTGGGATAACATGAAGAGCCGCCACCAGTTGTGCCTCCAGGTCTAGCACTGTTAAGTCTTCCTCGGTAGGTACCTTGACAGAAGGGTTGTGTAACACATCAAGAAAGGTGTTGGGCGGCACCGGCTTACGTTGGGATCCCAACCGGCTTAAAGCATCAGCCGCCTCATTCTTCCTTCTACCAATGTGCTCCACTTGATAACCCGTGAAGTGACCAGCCACAGCATCTACTTCACGACGATAAGCCGCCATGAGGGGGGCTTTAGAATCCCACGTGCCTGACACTTGTTGAGCCACCAAATCTGAGTCGCCCAAGCATCGTACCCGGCTTAAGTTCATCTCATTCGCCACCCAGAGACCGTGAAGTAATGCCTCATATTCAGCTGCATTTTTCGTACATGGAAACATAAGCCGGAGTACATAGCGAAATTTGTCACCTCGAGGGGAAGTTAACACCACTCCAGCCCCCGAGCCTTCTAGCTGCCTAGACCCGTCAAAGTGAATAGTCCAGTATGTGTTATCCGGCTTCTCCTCAGGGGCTTGCAACTCTGTCCAATCATTGATGAAGTCCACCAAAGCTGAGACTTAATAGCCGTCCCGGGCATGTATTTCAAGCCATGAGGCCCAAGCTCAATAGCCCACTTGGCGACTCGTCCTGTGGCCTCCCCGTTCTGAATAATGTCTCCCAAAGGGGCAGAACTTACCACAGTTATAGGATGGCTTTGAAAATACTGCTTCAACTTCCGGTTTTCCATGAACACCCCATAAACAAGCTTTTGCCAGTGTGGGTACCTTTGCTTGGATTCAATGAGCACCTCACTGATGTAGTAAACCGGCTGTTGAACCTGATGCTCCTTGCCGGCTTCCTTACGCTCCACCACAATGGCAACGCTGATGGCTCGCGAATTGGCAGCCACATACAACAGCAAAGGCTCTTTGTCAATTGGAGCCGAAAGAATCGGCAGCTCAGACAATTGTCTCTTTAAGTCCTCAAAAGCAGCATCGGTGGCCTCACTCCACACAAAAGTGTCAATTTTCTTCATCATCTGATACAATGGGAAGGCTTTCTCACCGAGCCAACTTATGAACCGACTTAAGGCGGCGACGCGACCCGCTGGTCGCTGAACATCATTGATGCACGCCGGTTTAGCCAGAGAGGTAATCGCCTTAATCTTCTCCGGGTTAGCTTCGATGCCTCTGTTGGACACCAGAAAGCCCAAAAGCTTGCCTGCAGGAACACCAAAGACACATTTGGCCGGGTTAAGCATCATCTTGTAGACCCAGAGATTATCAAAGGTCTCCCTTAAGTCGGATCTCAAAGTTTCCTTTTCTCTGGACTTCACCACAATGTCATCCACATAAGTATGGACATTACGCCCGATTTGGTCGTGCAAACAGTTCTGCACACATCGCTGATAAGTCGCCCGGGCACTCTTGAGCCCAAATGGCATAGACACATAACAGAAGGCTCCAAACGGAGTGATGAAAGCCGTCTTCTCCTGGTCCTTATATTAACTGCCATCTTAATCTGATGATAACCGGAGTAAGCATCCAAAAAGCTCAAACGCTCACAACCCGCCGTAGCATCAATGATTTGATCAATACGGGGGAGAGCAAAAGGGTCAGCCGGACAAGCCTTGTTTAAGTCCGTGTAATCCACACACATCCGCCAGGTGCCATTCTTCTTGAGGACGAGCACCGGGTTAGCCAACCACTCCGGATGAAAAACATCAATGATAAACCCGGCCGCTAAGAGGCGGGCGACTTTTTCTCCAATGGTTTTTCGTCGCTCTTCGTTAAAACGGCGAAGAAACTGCCTGACTGGTTTATACTTCGGATCAATATTGAGAGTGTGCTCAGCGAGTTCCCTCGGTACACCCGGCATGTCAGAAGGTTTCCATGCAAAGATGCCCCGGTTCTCACGGATGAACTCGATGAGCGCGCTTTCCTATTTGGGATCCAAGTTGCTGCTGATGCTGAACTGTTTAGAAGTATCACCCGGGGTAAAGTCAACAAGCTTCGTCTCAGCCGCCGACTTAAACTTCAGCGCCGGGTCATGCTCTGTAGTTGGCTTCTTCAGGGATGTCATATCCGCCGGGTCAACATTATCTTGATAAAATTTGAGCTCCTCTGCTGCGCAGGCCGACTCAGCATAAGCCGCGTCACCTTCTTCACACTGCAATGCTACTTTAGGACTGCCATGTACGGTGATGGTGCCCTTGTAACCCGGGATCTTGAGCTGTAGATAAACGTAACACGGCCGTGCCATACACTTAGCGTATGCCAGCCGTCCAAACAGAGCATGGTATGGGCTCCTGATTTTGACCACTTCAAACATCAGCTTCTCAGCTCGGGAGTCATGTTCATCTCCAAAGGCCACCTCCAGTTCAATCCTGCCAACTGGGTAAGCCGATTTACCAGGGACAGCTCCATGGAAAACAGTGTTGGATGTTTTATCAGTCAGCCCATGCGCTGAAAGGTCTCGTAGTAAAGGATGTTGATACTACTGCCCCCATCCATGAGCACCTTGGTGAACTTATACCCACCAACCTGAGGCGCCACTACCAAAGCCAACTGACCCGGGTTATCGACCCGCGGAGGATGATCCTCCCTGCTCCATATGATGGGCTGCTCTGACCACCTTAAATAACAAGGGATTGCCGGCTCAACGGAATTCACAACCCTCTTATGAACCTTCTGGTCACGTTTGCACAAGCTAGTGGTAAACACGTGATACTGTCCACCACTCAACTGCTTCGGATGGCTTTGATAACCCGACTGTTGCTGCTGCTGTCCGCCTTGACCAGACTGCTGCTGACTGTTGCCACCCTGATGCCCCTGAAAACCGGAATTTGAACCGCCACCCGGGCCATGAAAGCCGCCGGCCCCTGAGCCGCCACCAGACCCTTGACCACCGTCGAAGGTGTTGGAATTTTTAAACGCCTTCATGATCGCACAATCTTTCCATAGGTGTGTGGCCGGCCGCTCCCGGGTGCCGTGTCTCGGGCAGGGCTCATTGAGTAGTTGCTCCAGCGACGGGCCTGACCCGCCGGATCGTGGCGGCTTACCTTTACATCTCGGATTGTTACCTCGTACGTTGGCACTAGCCACAAACTCCGGGTTACCGTCCGCCTTACGCTTATTGCCGCCTTGATTCCCCGGGTTATGCTGCTGACCCTTTCCATTGCCGTTCCTTTTTCCCTTCCCTGTCTTTTCATTGTCAGACACGGGATCCTTGGTACTATCAGAATCGGCGTATTTGACTAAAGCCGTCATCAGCGTACCCATATCTGTGAGGTCACACTTAAGGCGCCCCAGTTTCATCCTCAGCGGCTCAAAACGGCAATTTTTCTCCAGCATAAGAACTGCAGAGCCGGCATCCATCTTATCAGAGGAATGAATTATCTCTTTGACCCGGTGTACCCAATGGGTGGTGGATTCTCCTTCCTCCTGCTTGCAATCCGTCAAGTCCACAATCGACATAGATTGCTTATAGGCGTCCTTGAAGTTCTGGATGAACCGGGCCTTTAACTCGCCCCATGAACCAATGGAATTTGGTGGTAAGCCCTTTAGCCAAGACCGGGCCGTTCCATCCAACATCATGGTGAAATACTTAGCCATTGCCGCGTCATTGACTTCCAGCAACTCCATGGCCATCTCATAACTCTCGATCCACGCCGCGGGCTATAAATTGGCCGTGTAATTTGGTACCTTTCGAGGTCCCTTGAAGTCCTTGGGCAGACGTACGTCACGCAGAGCCGGCACTAGGCATGGGACACCGCCAGTTCTAGTGGCTACTCCCGCCTCAACCGATGTCATTAGATACTCCGGGTGATCATTCTCCTGACGTACTTGGTCCGGCGCCGGGTTATAGCCCCTGGGTTGGTTACGCCGTTGGGCATTGCTTGACAAAGCTTCCGACTCCATGCGTCTGCTGTAACTCGGGCTCCGGTTCTGGCGAGGCGGTGCTACCCACGGCGGGGAAGTCGAATGGATCCTGTCCCAGCTATAAGAATAGTTCTCCTGCTGAGCCAGGGCTGTCTGGAGGAGCTCCCTGACCCTCCGGGTCTCCACCACCGTCGGGTCATCTCCTTCCATAGGAAGAGCCGCTAAATGTGCTGAGGTTGCGATCAAGTTCTCCATGGGGTTGGAAAAGTGACCCGGTGGAATCGGTACATAACGCGGTGGCGGCATGCTCACGTGAGGCGGCACCATATCCCTAGGCTGAGTCGGTCCTCCTGTTGTCATAAGCCGTTCGTCCTCTGGCGGGTTACTGGGGCCGGCTCTGGGTGTAGCAAAGAGAACCCGGGGGTCGTAATTCAGAGGTAGACGGGACTGCGTTTTCTGATGTCTCCTCCTCATTACCTCGTTGGATGCGTTTAAGCTCATCGTGAGCTGGTAAGCTTCTGACTGCAAGCGCTGTGCCCGGGCATCGAGAGCCGCCCGTTCTGCAACTAGTCTTGTAGCCTCAGCTGCCAAGGCCTCCTTGGCCACTACAAGAAATATGTCAACTTATGACCTTCTGTCAGTGACCCTGGAAGAATTGGTCATAGATTTATGACCATTTGAGACCAATTGGTCAAAAGCTGTTCGAGGGGCTCCAAACCCTAAACCATTGCGACCATTTTGGTCAGAAAGGTCATAATTTCCTTACATGAAATGGCCATAAAGCTAACAACGCTAGTCCGCTGCCTTATTTCTAGTTGTTAACGACCAATATAGATGGTCATAGCCTTGTAAATTGTGGTGGGTTGCTATAACTAGGCGCCACCTCATCAGTTTTGCCTATGTGTCATGTCCATGTGGCAGTTTTTGCCCTAGGTAGTGAAGCAACCTATATTTCTGTCATTCCTAAAATTCCCAAAAAAATCTCATAAATTCTTTGGGTCATATCTTCGTCAAATATGTAAAAACCTTCCTTGCCTAGTTCAAAAATAATTCAAAAATATTCATTATCCTATTCTGTTCAGAGTGAAAGTTTGTGAAGGAAGTACCACTTTGGCATGTCCAAATAGTATCCATTTTCTATAGTGCTTTCTTATGCCCAAATAACCATCCTCCACCAAATGCCAGCTCAATCCATTCATTATTTTGAGCCGAGCTTCAACATTTGTATTTCTGTCCAGTGTGGTGGTTTGCAAAGAAAGTACCACCTAGGCTCCTCCTTTTGAGCTGAAAATTTGTGAAAACGGTCTTCTTAGTAACTGATCATCCTCAGCCAAAACTCACGCCCATTAGGCATGTACATTTCCCGTACCGCTAATTAAACACTTGGCTGCTAATTCATGTTTGAGCATCGATTGGTCTCCTCGTGAGAATCTTATGTTGTAATTTTATTCCTAGCACCAACCTGGGGAGTGCCCAACCCACTAGACATGCCTAGGCCGCCCAGAACACATGGAAACGCCACGGTCACGCGGCGACCACGCGGCGGGCATGCGAGTTTACGCGCTCTAGAGTTGGGGCCCTCGACCACCACCCAAACCTAGACGTATCGCCACCAAACCATGTATTTATGATTAAATAGGTCCTTATGTAACTAGAAATGATTTTTGGAAAAAATAAATAGCAAACTATGAGGCAGCTGCAGTTCAAATTTGACCCGCTTCCAACTGAATCGGCAGAAATTTGTCTTTTTCACGGGAGGTGGATCAATTTTTTTTACACCAGACCATTTTGTCAATTGTGCATTAAATATGGCCTGGTATTTTAGAAAAATGATTTGGTCCAATTTTGCAACAATTATTTGGTAGTTCCTTCACAAAAAAACCTCCGTTCGGGCACTCAAAAAATGGAAAATGGTTTTTTCGTCCAACGAAAATGAAAACTTCCTTAGGCAACATTGTTTGCTATTCCAATATGCACCCTTGTGCACAGTATGAGATCATTTGAACAAACTATGCCATGAATGTGGCCATAAGATTGATCATTTGTCTTGAAAGCCATGAATCTTCACACTTGATAGCTCATTTTTGAGAACACTTTTTTAAAATAATTGCCGTATTACAAGTTTATTATTTTTCCTGGAAACTTGGTCACATATAATGACACAATGCGAAGGTTTTCCAATTTTTTGATTTTTTTTTGAATTTTTTATGCCCGTTTCAAAATGCGGTCAAAACGGCAGGCTTGACCGTTCCTAGCTAGTGGTGGAATCTTGGAATTTTTTTGGTGTTTCTATGATAAAATAGATACATATGTACCTAGAAATGATTTTTGGAAAATATAAAGAGCAAACTATGAGGCAGCTGCAGTTCAAATTTGACCCGCTACCAACTGAATCGACGGCAATTTGTCCTTTTCACGAGAGGTGGATCAAAACTTTTTTCACCCAAACATTTGGTCAGTTGTGCATTAAATATGTCCTAGTATTTTAGAAAAATGATTTGGTCCAATTTTGCAACAATTATTTGGTAGTTCCGTCACAAAAAAACCTCCTTTCGGGCACTCGGAAAATGAAAAATGGTTTTTTCGTCCAAAGAAAATGAAAACTTCCTTAGTAAACATTGTTTGCCATCCTAATATGCACCCTTGTGCACAATATGAGATCATTTGAACAAACTATGCCATGAATGTGGCCATAAGATTGATCATTTGGCTTGAAAGCCATGAATCTTCACGCTTGATAGCTCGTTTCTGAGAACACTTTTTTACAATAATTGCCGTATTACAAGTTTGTTATTTTTCCTGGGAACTTGGCCACATATAATGACACAATGCTAAGGTTTCCCATTTTTTTGATTTTTTTTGAATTTTTATGCCCGTTTCAAAATGCTGTCAAAACGGCGGGAATGACCGTTCCTAGCTAGTGGTTGAATCTTGGAATTTTTTGGTGTTTCTATGATTAAATAGATACTTATGTAACTAGAAATGATTTTTTGAAAAAATAAATAGCAAACTATGAGGCAGCTGCAGTTCAAATTTGACCCGCTTCCAACTAAATCGGCGGCAATTTGTCTTTTTCACGAGAGGTGGATCAAAACTTTTTACACCCAACCATTTGGTCAATTGTGCATTAAATATGTCCTACTATTTTAGAAAAATGATTTGGTCCAATTTTGCAACAATTATTTGGTAGTTCCTTCACAAAAAAACCTCCTTTCGGGCACTCGGAAAATGAAAAATGGTTTTTTCGTCCAAAGAAAATGAAAACTTCCTTGGGAAACATTGTTTGCCATTCTAATATGCACCCTTGTGCACAATATGAGATCATTTGAACAAACTATGCCATGAATGTGGCCATAAGATTGATCATTTGGCTTGAAAGCCGTGAATCTTCACGCTTGATAGCTCGTTTCTGAGAACACTTTTTTATAATAATTGCCGTATTACAAGTTTTTTATTTTTCCTGGGAACTTGGCCACATATAATGACACAATGCGAAGGTTTCCCATTTTTTTGATTTTATTTGAATTTTTATGCCCGTTTCAAAATGCGGTCAAAACGGCGGGAATGACCGTTCCTAGTTAGTGGTTGAATCTTGGAATTTTTTTGGTGTTTCTATGATTAAATAGATACTTATGTAACTAGAAATGATTTTTTGAAAAAATAAATAGCAAACTATGAGGCAGCTGCAGTTCAAATTTGACCCGCTTCCAACTAAATCGGCGGCAATTTGTCTTTTTCACGAGAGGTGGATCAAACTTTTTACACCCAACCATTTGGTCAATTGTGCATTAAATATGTCCTAGTATTTTAGAAAAATGATTTGGTCCAATTTTGCAACAATTATTTGGTAGTTCCTTCACAAAAAAACCTCCTTTCGGGCACTCGGAAAATGAAAAATGGTTTTTTCGTCCAAAGAAAATGAAAACTTCCTTAGGAAACATTGTTTGCCATTCTAATATGCACCCTTGTGCACAATATGAGATCATTTGAAAAAACTATGCCATGAATGTGGCCATAAGATTGATCATTTGGCTTGAAAGCCATGAATCTTCACGCTTGATAGCTCGTTTCTGAGAACACTTTTTTATAATAATTGCCATATTACAAGTTTGTTATTTTTCCTGGGAACTTGGCCACATATAATGACACAATGCGAAGGTTTCCCATTTTTTTGATTTTTTTTGAATTTTTTATGCCCGTTTCAAAATGCGGTCAAAACGGCGGGAATGACCGTTCCTAGCTAGTGGTTGAATCTTGGAACTTTTTTGGTGTTTCTATGATTAAATAGATACTTATGTAACTAGAAATGATTTTTTGAAAAAATAAATAGCAAACTATGAGGCAGCTGCAGTTCAAATTTGACCCGCTTCCAGCTGAATCGCGGGCAATTTGTCTTTTTCATGAGAGGTGGATCAAAACTTTTTACACCCAACAATTTGGTCAATTGTGCATTAAATATGTCCTAGTATTTTAGAAAAATGATTTGGTCCAATTTTGCAACAATTATTTGGTAGTTCCTTCACAAAAAAACCTCCTTTCGGGCAGTCGGAAAATGAAAAATGGTTTTTTCGTCCAAAGAAAATGAAAACTTCCTTAGGAAACATTGTTTGCCATTCTAATATGCACCCTTGTGCACAATATGATATCATTTGAACAAACTATGCCATGAATGTGGCCATAAGATTGATCATTTGGCTTGAAAGCCATGAATCTTCACGCTTGATAGCTCGTTTCTAAGAACACTTTTTTATAATAATTGCTGTATTACAAGTTTGTTATTGTTCCTGGGAACTTGGCCACCTATAATGACACAATGCGAAGGTTTCCCATTTTTTTGATTTTTTTTGAATTTTTTATGCCCGTTTCAAAATGCGGTCAAAACGGCGGGAATGACCGTTCCTAGCTAGTGGTTGAATCTTGGAACTTTTTTGGTGTTTCTATGATTAAATAGATACTTATGTAACTAGAAATGATTTTTTGAAAAAATAAATAGCAAACTATGAGGCAGCTGCAGTTCAAATTTGACCCGCTTCCAGCTGAATCGCCAGCAATTTTTCTTTTTCACGAGAGGTGGATCAAAACTTTTTACACCCAACAATTTGGTCAATTGTGCATTAAATATGTCCTAGTATTTTAGAAAAATGATTTGGTCCAATTCTGCAACAATTATTTGGTAGTTCCTTCACAAAAAAACCTCCTTTCGGGCACTCGGAAAATGAAAAATGGTTTTTTCGTCCAAAGAAAATGAAAACTTCCTTAGGAAACATTGTTTGCCATTCTAATATGCACCCTTGTGCACAATATGATATCATTTGAACAAACTATGCCATGAATGTGGCCATAAGATTGATCATTTGGCTTGAAAGCCATGAATCTTCACGCTTGATAGCTCGTTTCTAAGAACACTTTTTTATAATAATTGCCGTATTACAAGTTTTTTATTGTTCCTGGAAACTTGGCCACCTATAATGACACAATGCGAAGGTTTCCCATTTTTTTTGATTTTTTTGAATTTTTTATGCCCGTTTCAAAATGCGGTCAAAATGGCGGGAATGACCGTTCCTAGCTAGTGGTTGAATCTTGGAACTTTTTTGGTGTTTCTATGATTAAATAGATACTTATGTAACTAGAAATGATTTTTTGAAAAAATAAATAGCAAACTATGAGGCAGCTGCAGTTCAAATTTGACCCGCTTCCAACTGAATCGGCGGCAATTTGTCTTTTTCACGAGAGGTGGATCAAAACTTCTTACACCCAACCATTTGGTCAATTGTGCATTAAATATGTCCTAGTATTTTAGAAAAATGATTTGGTCCAATTTTTCAACAATTATTTGGTAGTTCCTTCACAAAAAAACCTCCTTTCGGGCACTCGGAAAATGAAAAATGGTTTTTTCGTCCAAAGAAAATGAAAACTTCCTTAGGCTACATTGTTTGCCATTCTAATATGCACCCTTGTGCACAATATGAGATCATTTGAACAAACTATGCCATGAATGTGGCCATAAGATTGATCATTTGGCTTGAAAGCCATGAATCTTCACGCTTGATAGCTTTGTTTCTGAGAACACTTTTTTATAATAATTGCCGTATTACAAGTTTGTTATTTTTCCTGGGAACTTGGCCACATATAATGACACAATGGCAAGGTTTCCCATTTTTTTGATTTTTTTTCAATTTTTTATGCCCGTTTCAAAATGCGGTCAAAATGGCGGGAATGACCGTTCCTAGCTAGTGGTTGAATCTTGGAATTTTTTTGGTGTTTCTCTGATTAAATAGATATTTATGTACCTAGAAATGATTTTTTGAAAAAATAAATAGCAAACTACGAGGCAACTACAGTTCAAATTTGACCCGTTCCAGCTGAATCGGCGGGAATTTCTCTTTTTCACGAGAGGTGGATCAAAACTTTTTACACCCAACCATTTAGTCAATTGTGTATTAAATATGGCCTAGTATTTTATAAAAGTGAGGTGGTCCAGTTTTGCAAAAAATATATGGTAGGTCCTTCACAAAAAAACTCATTTCGGGCACTCAAAAAATGGAAACTTGATTTTTCGTGCAAAGAAAATAAAAACTCTCTTTGTCAATATTATTTGCCAATCCAAAATGCAAACTTTGTGCAAAATATGGTATCATTTGAAAAATATTTGATAGATCCTTTAAAAAAATACTCATTTTAAGCACTCAAAAAATGAAAAAGGAAGTTTTGATGAAAAAATTTATCTTTAATCTAATTGATTTCGACCAATTTAGATGGTCATAAAATCTTCAAATTGCTTGCTGCGTTTTGATTGGTCCAGGAGCATATCACGCGGATCATGCATCATAACCGTCGGATGCTCCGGAATCCAACGGCAGCCCTCACCCCTCACCCTCTCACCCACGTCCCCACTCCCCACCGTACCCGCAGACCCCACGCACCCACTCACCACCATTCCAAACCCCACGCACACACTCACCATCGTTCCAATCCCGCACCCGCACCCGCTCGCCGAAACCCTAGCAGCCGCCGCCGCCGCACCGCCGCATGCCGCGGCGCTCCTGGACGCCCTCCCCCCTTCTCTCCCAGATCCCCCTTCTCCATCGCCGCCTCCCCGTTCTCCCCAAGCGCAGTAGCTGCAAGCCCGCCGCCGTGGCCCCGCTCGCGGCCGCGGCGCCCTATCTGGGCAAGCCCGACATCTTCGAGGGCCTCGACAAGCGCTCGCAGGAGCGCCACCACGCGATCCAGGCCGCCCGGGACGCCGTGGCAGGCTACAACTCCGACGACGCCAACGCCAACACCCGCGTCCCCTGGGGCTCCCGCTCCTCCGACGAGGGCTCCGACTCGGACGGCGCGGCCAAGGACCGCCCCCAGTCCGAGGCGCCCAAGGTGAAGAAACCCAAGGTCACGGTCACTGAAGCCGCGCTCATCGACGCCGAGACCCGCGTCGTGCACCTCGTCGACATCTCGGTACTACCCCTACCCCTCATCCCTCCTTGAAATGCATTCCCAGAGGCCAGATCTCACGAGGCCCGAGCCGGATCATGGCTTTGTCTCCTTCCCAGGGATCGGATCTGGCCGGGGTTTAGTGCCGGATCTCGCCGGCCATGTCCAAATTCCCCTATACTGTTCTGTACCAACTAGTTTCGTGTTTAGAGGTAGATGCATAATTCTGGTATGGTACGGATAGGCTGTGGGTGTGATCCAGTCTGTCGTGTGTGCTTGCAGGGACGCTCTGGTCCAATCCGATCCAATCCTGCCATGTAGTTTGGTTATAACATAGGAGAGGGACACCTACAGTTGAGTTTCAGTTTGGACAGCATTTGACGCACATGTATTGGGGTATTTGGTTTACTTCTATTTGTATGTGCATTTCTTAAATTGAAAATAAAATTAGTTGGGTATTCAATTCCTACGAACCAATCTGCAACATTTTTTATTCAACATGTACTACATCAGCAACTTAAATTTGTCTATTTCATTTATCAAAATTTTAGAGGCTTGATAGATATTAATGTCACCCTGCTGTTGGTTTGCTTGCTGGAGTCTTGGGGGGCATGGATTTTATAGTTTATATATGTAGCGATGTATAGTTGTTTCTATATTTTGATGCACGCCCTATAAATGGATCACGATGTGTGCTCTGGAAGGAAACTAATATAGTGCTTTGAATTTCAGATCAAGCTGCTACCTGTAACTTTGATTAGAAGTTACTTAATTTGGAGCACCGAAATGGAATTACAGCAGCTGATTGTTACATGTTCTCAGTTTGGCAATACGAGTTTCAACATTGGAATGGAGATGTATGTGGTCTATTTGCGAAAATAGTTTCAACATAATCTGAATTTAGTCCTTTTCCATTTATGAGACCCATTTGCTATTTAGCTCAATGAACTACAACTGAGATGGTTTAGGTTAATTTCAGTCTTGTACTCTTGTTTCATCTTAATTATTAGACTAGCCTGTGACATCATAATTCAGCTGGGAATACACCTCTATGATTTTCATATCCAGTCTACTATTCTGATAGAAATGCCACGCCACATTGGTATGTTTCGTGAGTGTCCCTGCAGGTGGTGTTCTGCATCTTGATCGAATTGTAAATCTTTTGCCTAGAAAATGTTGCCGTGAAATAAAACATATGAACGGGTAGTTTTGTTACAACTAGAGATTGTCTTTTGCCCTGAAAGTGTTTATATATGTGGGTCTTTGTTCATTTTTTCCATGAAAATTCAGTAGCTTGTAGGCTGTAGTTCTGTTCATTTTTTTGGAGAAAAAATGGTGTGCCTCCTGGTTTCATTTCATCAAATGGAACTGCCATTATGTAGGTGAAGTTATATTACAGCTATATGCTTTGTAGCTTGTTGTTCCTGATCCATGCTCCCATATGTATTAGGCGATCAGGTAGGTGAAGTTAGAGCTGTTCCTGGCATGCATGAGGGGAAGGGCGAACAGCTGGCTCGATTTGTTGACGCTTTTATTGCTTTACTAGGTACCAATACAATTCTTCCACAAGTGAAAAAAATGTCTGAATTCAATAGTGAAATAAATGTCCTTAGCTACCTAGCTAGCTTCCCTCCCTCCCTGCACACACCTAGCTAGCTAATTACACTAGTGGTGTTCAGAAACAACTTCACTCTGAATTACCAGGAGTTAATGTGAGTTGATTAACACGTTGCATCTTACCTTGTATGCTGAATTTAAATTGGCTGTCACTATATACTTAGGAGGCAGTGACATAACAGTATATGCCTGTGCAGATTTATACATTGTTAAAATGGAGGCTTGGGAAGAACTATTTTCTTTGTAGTAATAAGTTAAGAGTTGTTTGTTGCTTCAGTAGGGTGTCATACATTATAATCATCAGCTCATGTCGTCTGGGATCAAACATAGCTTTGAATTTACAAGAGTAGAGATTTATGTGAGAAGTACAAACCATGTTCTATTTTAACTAGTACAAAAATTATGCCCCTGCTATAGTGATACATTCTGTACTACACTATTGCTTCTGTTTGCTTGCTTGATTACCTCTCTAAGGCAGCTTCGTTTTGTTCTTCTTCTTCATGTGCTACTTGCAGCATCAAGGGGATCTTCGACCGCTACCAGCAGGCCATTGGGACCAGCCTGTGGATCGAGCAGTATGAGGTTGGCTGCTGCTTCTCTATCTTGCCTCCATCCATCTTTTTCTTTAGCTGTATCACTTTCTCCTTTCTTTGATGTGGCTGATTTGCTTCGGTTCGATATCATCTAGATCTGACTAGTTTGTACTTAGTCACTAGTGATGCACTGCTCTTTGTCCTTGTGATGCTCGAGTACTAAAGAAACTTGGGTAATATGCACTAGTCTTTTGCTTATGCTCTTGTGAGTTTGGCAAGTGATTATAATGTATTGTGTAGTTGTTGTTTCAAACTATTTTGCCACAAGTACCATAATTTGCATTGAAGATATTGTATTCTGTTGCTGTATCATTGTTTAATAAAACCACAGCATGATGCTCACATGAGATATCCACATGTTCCTGTGCTGTTTGATTCAAGCTTACTCTTGTTATAATGTATTCTGTTACTGTTTTGCTACAAGCTGTGTGTTGATTTGATAACAGGAGTTTCCTTGTCCTGGTCCTATACTGCATTTTGACTCCTATGTTTCTGTGCGCGTGTGTTTAATTGATGTTGTTTCAACTTTGAACTGCCTTTTCATATGGCCTATACTACAATTGAGATTTAAATTTGTGGTTGTTCCTCTTTTACAGATGCTCAAGTGTGAAGTGTGAAGCAAGTGTGAAGCCGTGAAGTGTGAAGCCGTCAAGTTCTACTTAGTAAAGAGTAGCATATTGTAGCATATATGTGTTGTAAAGATTGTAATAGATTTATTTAGTGGTATATTTGATGAAATTTAAGTGTTCTTTTTGATTATGTATGTGATCTGAAAACTTGTGAAATGGAAACTTGACCAATGGGTCCACTTATGAAAATAATCTGTCAAATTTGTACATTTCTGACATGTGGGATCAATTTGAGAGATGATCATGACAATGTAGAAAACCGAATTGGACCGGGCTGAATCTTGTGCCACATCAGCTTGCCACGCTGGATGCCTATGTGGCTTGGGGAGGTTGTTAGTGACCAAAACGCCACAGTAGGAATATTTTGGTCGTAAACGTCTTTGACCATTCCAGAAGAAAGGTCGCTATAGTCAGTTTACAACGGCCAGCTTTTGACCTTCTGTTTTTGGTCACAAAAAGGTTGTAAATGGAAATTTGTGACCTTTCAGTGACCAATAGTGGTGGTCACAAGTTGACATATTTCTTGTAGTGGGCCTGAGCTATCTCCTCACGCACCTGAGCTACTGCTGCATCGTGCTCATCCTTGTCAGCAGGAATAACCGTAGCGGTTAACAGGGCCGTAAGCTTGTCCATGAGATCCATCAGCACCTGAGCCGACGGGCGCACGGGGCCTCCTGCCCCGGCTGCTCCTGACCCGGACGTGATCGCTGCTGCCGCTGTAGAATTTGAACCGGGCTGAGTTCCAGCCATGAAGATTCCGGCCCATCTTGGCGGCTCATCGAGGTCCGGAATACTGATGCCATCGGAACAGCCCCTGAGCGCGTCGTCTTCTACCTGATGCAACGAATCTGTTGAGCCGGCGGACGAGTCACCGTCCGAAAGGACGGCCGTCTCACCCCCATCTTCGGATCCAGAAAGTTCTTCTTCGTTGACGCAGCCCACGAAGGCACGCCTCATGACCGGCTGAGTCCGGGTCTTCCTCGCACGCTGAGCCGTCTCGACGAGGTCGGTGCAGTTGTCCGGCTCAGGGCCCGGCTCACCGATCCGGCCGATGAAGACGTGGATTCCGCTAAAGGGGACCCGGTACCCGTACTCAATTGAGCCGGTGTCGGGGCCCCAGCCTTCGTCGTCGATGTAGATCTTGCCGCGACGACTCTTGGTCATCCAGCCCACTACGTACCCCTTGAGCCCTTTGAAGTTGCCCTTCAACAACTCAAATCCACCGTGTGCTAGCCCCATGGTGGGCGCCAACTGTCGTGGAATAGTCACGTCAGATGCCCTCGTGAAAGGACTTAGTTGTGGAGCCATCGCAACTAGGAAGCTTGAAGGGGTTAAATCGGGACAAGGGACACGAGAGTGTTTATACTAGTTCGGCCCCTTACGGTGAAGGTAAGGCCTACGTCTAGTTGGGTTGGTATTGATGTTTCGATGACCAGGGGGCGAGATACGCTATGCCCGGCTCTCGATGAGTTGTTTCTTTCCCTAAGCCGCCAGCAGGTCGTCCCCTTATATACACGGGTTGACGCCCTGTGGCCTACAGAGTCCCGGCCGGCTTATAAACAGTGTCCGGCTCGGTGACTAGTTAAATATTCCTTACAATACAAGTCATGCTATTACGGCGGTTTAATACAATGGGCCTTAAGTCGCCTGTGGGCCTTAAGCCCTTTACTGAACCGCCATCTTCATGCTTGGCCTTGGGCTTCTCTCTGGTGAATCCTCTTTGCGTAACCCGGCCCCTCCTGGGCGGCTTACACAAATAGTTATATCCCCAACAAGTCTTGTGAAATCAATACTGTTTTGCTGAATCTTGTTATGAAAGATCAATTCGCCGGCCTTCCTAGTGAAGATGCCGCTACTCATCTAAACAACTTTGTTGATTTGTGTGATATGCAAAAGAAGAAGGATACGGATAATGATATTGTTAAATTTAAGTTATTTCTTTTTTCACTTAGAGATCGTGCTAAAGTTTGGTTTTCGTCTTTGCGTAAAAATAGAATTGATTCTTGGAACAAGTGCAAAGATGCTTTTATCTCTAAGTATTTTCCTCCCACTAAGATTATCACTCTTAGGAACGATATTATGAATTTTAAACAACTTGATCATGATCATGTTGCCCAATCCTGGGAAAGAATGAAATTGATGATTCGCAATTGCCCTACTCATGGTTTGAATTTATGGATGATCATACAAAATTTTTATGCCGGTTTAAACTTTGCTTCTAGAAATCTTTTAGATTCGGCCGCGGGAGGCACGTTTATGGAAATCACGTTAGGAGATGCTACAAAACTTCTTGATAATATTATGGCTAATTATTCTCAATGGCACACCGAAAGATCTTCTAGTAAAAAAGTGCATGCTATAGAAGAAATCAATGATTTGAGTGCAAAGATGGATGAACTTATGATGTTGTTTGCTAGTACAAATACTCCTCTTGATCCCAATGATATGCCTTTGTCTACTTTGATTGAGAATAATAATGAATCTATGGATGTGAATTTTGTTGGTAGGAATAGTTTTGGAAACAATGCTTATAGAGGAAACTTTAATTCTAGACCGTTCCCTAGTAATTCCTCTAATAATTATGGAAATTCCTACAATAATTCTTATGGTAATTTTAATAAGATACCCTCTGATTTTGAAAATAGTGTGAAATAATTTATGATCTTTCAAAAGAATTTTAATGCTTTGCTTGAAGAACAATTGCTCAATGTTGATGATTTGGCTAGGAACGTTGATAGACTTTCACTTGATGTTGATTCTCTTAAACTTAGATCTACTCCTCCTAAGCATAATATCAATGAGTCTCTGAAATCCATGAGAATTTCCATTGATGTGAAAGAACCGCTAGATTGCGTGCTAAGAAAGATTGCTTTGTAAAGGCGTGTTCTTCTAGTTTCCATGAAAATAATGATGAAGATCTTAAAGTTATTGATGGGTATCCTATTAGATCTTTGTTTTACAATATGAATCTTGATAGTAATGGGACTGGAGATGATTTAACTTTAGTTAGAAGGCATCCAAGGAATTTGGAGTTTTTAGATCTTGATGCTAAATTTGGTAAAAGTGGGATTGGAGAGGTCACGACTTTAAATAGCATTGACACCACTATCTCGGATTTCAAGGAATCTGATTATGATAATTGTTCTTTCGAAGGTTTTATTTCCTTGTTGCAATCCGTTGTTAATTCTCCTCATGCTTCTACTCAAAATAAAGCTTTTACCAAACACATTGTTGATGCCTTGATGCAATCTTATGATGAAAAACTTAATTTGGAAGTTTCTATACCTAGAAAACTTAATGATGAGTGGGAACCTACTATAAAGATTAAAATTAAAGATCATGAGTGTTTTGCTTTGTGTGATTTGGGTGCTAGTGTTTCCACAATTCCGAAAACTTTATGTGATATTCTAGGTTTCCATGATCTTGATGATTGCTCTTTAAATTTGCACCTTGCGGATTCCACCATTAAAAAGCCAATGGGAAGGATCAATGATGTTCTCATTGTTGCAAACAGAAATTTGGTGCCCGTAGATTTTATCGTTCTTGATATAGATTGCAATCTTTCTTGCCCTATTATTCTTGGTAGACCTTTCCTTAGAACGATTGGTGCGATTATTGATATGAAGGAAGGGAATATTAGATTCCAATTTCCATTAAGGAAAGGCATTGAGCACTTTCCAAGAAAGAAAGTTAAATTACCTTATGAATCTATCATGCGGGCTACCTATGAATTTAGTGCCAAAGATGGCACTACCTAGATCTATCTTTGCTTTTATGCTGTAGCTAGGGGCGTTAAACGATAGCGCTAGTTGGGAGGCAACCCAATTTTATTTTTGTTTTTTGTTTTTGTTTCTATTTAGTAATAAATTTTGCATATACCTTCTGTTTATATGTGTTTTTATGTTTTAATTAGTGTTTGTGCCAAGTAGAACCTATAGGATAACCTATGGTGATAGTTGATTTGATTCTGCTGAAAAACAGAAACTTTGCGCGCATGAAATTAGTTTTGTTAAATCACAGAGAAACGTGATTTTGTGTTGATTCTTTTTGCTGCTGATCAACAGACAAATTTCCGAGGACTTCCTATTTTGGTAGGATTTTTAAAGTTACATAAGTTTGCGTTAGTTATAGATTTCTACAGACTGTTCTGTTTTTGACAGATTCTGTTCTTCGTGTGTTGTTTGCTCATTTTGATGCATCTATGGCTAGTATTAAGTGGTATGAACCATAGAGAACTTGGAATACAGTAGGTTTAACACCAAAATAAATAAAGAATGATCTCATTACAGTACCTTATGTGGTGGTTTGTTTTTCTTTCACTAACGGAGCTTATGAGATTTCCTGTTGAGTTTTGTGTTGTGCAGTTTTCAAGTTTTGGGTAAAGATTTGATGGACTATGCAATAAGGAGAGGCAAAAGCCTAAGCTTGGGGATGCCCATGGCACCCCCAGATATTCAAGAGTATCCAACAGCCTAAGCTTGGGGATGCCCCGGGAAGGCATCCCCTCTTTCGTCTTCGTTCATTGGTAACTTTACTTGGAGCTATATTTTTATTCACCACATGATATGTGTTTTGCTTGGAGCGTCGTGTGTTATATTAGTCTTTGATTTTAGTTTACCAGAATCATCCTTGCTGTACACACATTTTGGGAGAAGCCCACTTCATTGAATTTGCTAGAATACTCTATGTGCTTCAGTTATATCTTTTGAGCATGATAGTTTTTGCTCTAGTGCTTCACTTATATCTTTTAGAGCACGGCGGTGGCTTAATTTTGTAGAAATTGCTAGTCTCTCATGCTTCACTTATATTATTTTGAGAGTTTTTTAGAACAGCATGGTATTTGCTATGGTTATAAAATTGGTCCTAGAATGGTAGGCATCCAAGTTGGGTATAATAAAAACTATCATAGGAAGTGAATTGGATGCTATGATCAATTTGATACTTGATAATTGTTTTGAGATATGGAGGTAGTGATATTAAAGTCATGCTAGTTAGGTGATTATGAATTTAAAGAATGCTTGTGTTGAAGTTAGCAAGTCCCGTAGCATGCACGTATGGTTAAATTGTGTAACAAATTTGAAATATGCAGTGTACCTGGCTTGTGCATCCTTATGAGTGGCAATCGGGGACGAGCGATTGTCTTTTCCTACCAATCTATCCTCTAGGAGCATGCGCGTAGTTCTTGATTTTTCATGACTTCTAAATTTTTGCAATAAGTATATGAGTTCTTTTGACTAATGTTGAGTCCATGGATCATACGCACTTTTACCTTTCCACCATTGCTAGCCTCTTCGGTACCGTGCATTGCCCTTTCTCACCTTGAGAGTTGGTGCAAACTTCGCCGGTGCATCCAAACCCCGTGATATGATACGCTCTATCACACATAAACCTCCTTATATCTTCCTCAAAACAGCCACCATACCTACCTATTATTGCATTTCCATAGCCATTCCGAGATATATTGCCATGCAACTTTCCACCGTTCCGTTCTTCATCATCATGACATACTTTACTTTTGTCATATTGCCATTGCATGATCATGTAGTTGACATCGTATTTGTGGCAAAGCCACCATGCATAATTTTTCATACATGTCACTCTTGATTCATTGCACCATCCCGGTACACCGCAGGAGTCATTCATATAGAGTTATATCTTGTTCTAGTTTCGAGTTGTAATTCTTGTGTTGTAATCAATAAAGTGTGATGATCATCATTATTAGAGCATTGTCCCAAAGAAAAAAAGAAAAAGAAGGAAAAAAAAAGAAAGGCCAAAAGAAAAAAAGAAAGGCCCAAAAAAAGAAAAAAAAGAAAAAAATAGAAAAAAAAGAAAAAAGAAAGAAAATAAAAAGGGGCAATGTTACTATCTCTTTTTTCCACACTTGTGCTTCAAAGTAGCACCATGTCCTTCATATAGTGAGTCTCATATCTTGTGCTTCAAAGTAGCACCATGTTTCTCATATAGTGAGTCTCATATGTAGTCACTTTCATATACTAGTGGGAATTTTTCATTATAGAACTTGGCTTGTATATTCCTACGATGGGCTTCCTCAAATGCCCTAGGTCTTCGTGAGCAAGCAAGTTGGATGCACACCCACTAGTTTTCTTCTATTGAGATTTCATATATTTATAGCTCTAGTCACTAGTAGAAAAGGGGGCAATGGTCCAGGCCGGTCCAGCCCATTAGTCCCGGTTCATTCCAGAACCGGGACCAATGGGAGCATTTGACCCGGTTCGTGAGCCCCGGGGACCGGCCGGGCCACGTGGGCCATTGGTCCCGGTTCGTCTGGACCTTTTGGTCCCGGTTGGTGGGTCGAACCGGGACCAATGGGCCGCACTCCTGGCCCACCACCATTGGTCCCGGTTGGTGGCATGAACCGGGACCAAAGGCAACCCTTTAGTTCCGGTTCAAGCGACCAACCGGGACCAATGGTGGTGCCTATATATACCCCCTTGCGCAAAAGTAGAGCACACTGCTCTGTTTTTTCTAGCCGAGGGGGAGAGGGCTTGGTGGTGCTCTAGCTCACCTCCTATGCACACAAGGTGTTCGATGGAATGCCCGAGCCACACTACTTAAGGTTTCTCCTCTCCAGGCTCGACCGCCAAGCTCCATTTTCCTTAATATTTGTCTAGGTTTAGCGGTCCGTCACGCCCCGTCCCCGTCTTCAACATCGTCGATCACCCGCACCGATCTCCATCGCCGGCACCACCGTGGTGAGCCTCTTGTTCTTATCTTCTTTCTGAAAGGAAAAATATTCTTATTTGTATGTTTAGATAGATACTTGTATAATTTTCTTACTTTTATTATTGCATCTTATATAGTGCGATGGTTTTGGTATCCGCCCCCGTCGGCCCTCGTCCTGTCTATGATTCAGATGTGGTATATATTATCTTTTCATAACTATTGGTTCATTTATTGTTTATGACAATTATGCCGACCAATGTGACATAGATTTTATTCATCTAGGAGGTTGTTGAACCGGAAATTCCAACCGACCCTATTGTCGAGAGGTTAAATTTAGCTGAGGAAGAAAACAATTTGTTAAAGGAAAAAATTAGAAAAATTGAGGAGGAGAAGATGATATTGGAGTTGCATGTTGCGGATGTCGTCGATGATCACAAGATCAAGATGGATGCAATGCGCTTGAAGATTAGAAAGATTAGAAAATATGCCATTCATACCGAGGCTTGGTATCATTATGCCGTTGGATCAGTTGTTACATTGGTTGCGATTATGATCGCATTTGTTTTTGCATTGAAATGTTTTACATAGTTTCAGTGTATGGTTTAATTAATTTAGATGCTCTGCAGAGCTTTATGTTGTTAGATGAGAACTATGTATGTACTTTGGTTTTAATGTGATGATGAACTTCTATTAATTTGGTCACTTAATTATCTATTCATGATGTTCTATCATGATTTTTGACAAACTTAATTATATATAATGCACACAGATGAACCGGCAATGGATGTACGGTTCAAGACACACCTCCGAGTACATTAAGGGCGTGCATAATTTTCTCGAAGTGGCTGAGGCAAACAAGCAGAATGGTTTTATGTGTTGTCCATGCCCTATATGTGGGAATACGAAGTCTTACTCTGACCGGAAAATCATCCACACCCACCTGCTTTACAAGGGTTTCATGCCACACTATAATGTTTGGACGAGGCACGGAGAAATAGGGGTTATGATGGAAGACGGCGAAGAAGAAGAGTACGATGACAACTATGTGCCCCCTGAATACGGTGATGCTCCAGAAGATCAAGAGGAACCAGACGATGTGCACGATGATGCTGCAACGGGCGAAGCTGCTGAAGATCAAGAGGAACCAGACGATGTGCTCGATGATGATGATCTCCGCCGGGTCATTGTCGATGCAAGGACGCAATGCGAAAGTCAAAAGAAGAAGTTGAAGTTCGATCGCATGCTAGAGGACCACAAAAAAGGGTTGTACCCCAATTGCGAATATGGCAACACAAAGCTCGGTACCGTACTGGAATTGCTGCAGTGGAAGGCAGAGAATGCTGTGCCTGACAAAGGATTTGAGAAGCTACTTAAAATATTGAAGAAGAAGCTTCCAAAGGATAACGAATTGCCCGACAGTACATACGCAGCAAAGAAGGTCGTATGCCCTCTAGGATTGGAGGTGCAGAAGATACACGCATGCCCTAATGACTACATCCTCTACCGCGGTGCGTACAAGGATCTGAACGCATGCCCGGTATGCGGTGCATTACGGTATAAGATCAGACGAGATGACCCTGGTGATGTTGACGGCGAGCCCCCCAGGAAGAGGGTTCCTGCGAAGGTGATGTGGTATGCTCCTATAATACCACGGTTGAAACGTCTGTTCAGAAACGGAGAGCATGCCAAGTTGATGCGATGGCACAGTGAGGACCATAAGAAAGACGGGAAGTTGAGAGCACCCGCTGACAGGTCGCAGTGGAGAAAAATCGAGAGAAAGTACTGGGATGAGTTTGCAAGTGAGCCAAGGAACGTATGGTTTGCTTTAAGCGCGGATGGCATTAATCCTTTCGGGGAGCAGAGCAGCAATCACAGCACCTGGCCCGTGACTCTATGTATGTATAACCTTCCTCCTTGGATGTGCATGAAGCGGAAGTTCATTATGATGCCAGTTCTCATCCAAGGCCCTAAGCAACCCGGCAATGACATTGATGTGTACCAAAGGCCATTAGTTGAAGAACTTTTATAGCTGTGGAATGGAAACGGTGTACGTACGTGGGATGAGCACAAACAGGAGGAATTTAACCTAAAGGCGTTGCTGTTCGTGACCATCAACGATTGGCCCGCTCTCAGTAACCTTTCAGGACAGACAAACAAGGGATACCACGCATGCATGCACTGTTTACTTGACACCGATAGTATATACCTGGCAAGCTGCAGGAAGAATGTGTACCTGGGCCATCGTCGATTTCTTCCGACCAACCATCAATGTCGAAAGAAAGGCAAGCATTTCAAAGGCGAGGCAGATCACCGGAAGAAGCCCGCCATGCGTACCGGTGATCACGTACTTTCTATGGTCAATGATTTACACGTAATCTTTGGAAAGGGTCCCGGCGGACTAGCTGTTCCGAGTGACGCTGGGGGACATGCACCCATGTGGAAGAAGAAATCTATATTTTGGGACCTACCCTACTGGAAAGACCTAGAGGTCCACTCTTCGATCGACATGATGCACGTGACGAAGAACCTTTGCGTGAACCTGCTAGGCTTCTTGGGCGTGTATGGGAAGACAAAAGATACAGCTAAGGCACGGGAGGACCTGCAACGTTTGCACGAAAAAGACGGCATGCCTCCAAAGCAGTATGAAGGTCCTGCCAGCTATGCTCTTACCGAAGAAGAGAAGGAAATCTTCTTTGAATGCCTGCTTAGTATGAAGGTCCCGACTGGCTTCTCGTCGAATATAAAAGGAATAATAAATATGGCAGAGAAAAAGTTTCAGAACCTAAAGTCTCATGACTGCCACGTGATTATGACGCAACTGCTTCCGGTTGCATTGAGGGGTCTTCTACCGGAAAACGTCCGATTAGCCATTATGAAGCTATGTGCATTCCTCAATGGAATATCTCAGAAGGTGATCGATCCAGAAATCATACCAAGGCTAAGGAGTGATGTGGTGCAATGTCTTGTCAGTTTCGAGCTGGTGTTCCCACCATCCTTCTTCAATATCATGACGCACGTCCTAGTTCATCTAGTTGACGAGATTGTCATTCTGGGCCCCGTATTTCTACACAATATGTACCCCTTTGAGAGGTTCATGGGAGTCCTAAAGAAATATGTCCGTAACCGTGCTAGGCCAGAAGGAAGCATCTCCATGGGCCATCAAACAGAGGATGTCATCGGGTTTTGTGTTGACTTCATTCCTGGCCTTTAGAAGATAGGTCTCCCTAAATCGCGGTATGAGGGGAGACTGACTGGAAAAGGCACGCTTGGAAAGGACTCAATAATATGCAGGGATGGATATTCTTGGTCTCAATCCCACTACACGGTTCTACAGAACTCTACCTTGGTGACCCCGTATGTCGATGAACACAAGAACAGTCTGCGCTCCAAACACCCGGAGCAGTGCGACGACTGGATTACATGTGAACACATCAGGACTTTCAGCAGTTGGTTAGAAGCACGTATCAGAGGTGACAACACTGTTTGTGATGAGCTGTACTTGTTATCCAGGGGACCATCTTTGACTGTATTGATTTGGAAAGGATACGAGATAAATGGGAATACATTTTACACGATTGACCAAGATCAAAAGAGCACCAACCAAAACAGCGGTGTCCGCTTTGATGCAACAACCGAGAGGGGAAAGGACACATATTATGGTTACATAGTGGACATATGGGAACTTGACTACGGACATGATTTTAAGGTCCCTTTGTTTAAGTGCAAATGGGTCAATCTGTCAGGAGGCGGGGTACAGGTAGACCCGCAGTACGGAATGACAATAGTGGATCTGAAAAATCTTGGGTACACTGACGAACCGTTCGTCCCAGCCAATGATGTGGCACAGGTTATCTATGTGAAGGACATGTCTACCAAACCGAGAAAGAGAAAAGATAAGGAAGCGAATACATCATACGATGAGCCAAAGCGCCACATAGTTCTTTCAGGAAAAAGGGACATCGTGGGAGTGGAGGACAAGACAGACATGTCTGAAGATTATGAAAAGTTTCATGAAATTCCTCCCTTTAAAGTCAAGGCTGACCCCAGCATCCTGATAAACGATGAAGATTATCCATGGTTACGGCGCAATAAGCAAATGACACAAGCGAAGAAAAAGTGAAGACTTTCTCCCGCAACTATTATGATGATACCATGCCAACTTTGTAACTGACGAGTATGATACCATTGTTCGTTTTGTACATGCACATGCTATGTGTGGGTCAATTTATGATACCATGCCAACTTTCAACTTTTTCAGAGTTCATTTGAAATGCTTTAATGTCTTATGGTTCGGCCCTCGTAATAATTAAAAATAGCAACAATAAGTATTTTGTTGTAAGTAGAAACAAAATAAAATAAATAAAGCAAGAAAGAAAACAAAAAAACAAAAAAAGTGGAAATTTATAATTTTCCTAAAACTAAAAGCAAAAAGAATTAAAAAATAAAGCAAAAAACAAAAGAAAATAAATAATGCAGAAAAAAAAACAAAAAAAACAACAATAAGTATTTTGTTGTAAGTAGAAACAAAATAAAATAAATAAAGCAAGAAAGAAAACAAAAAGAAGTGTTTTCAAATTTGAAAAGTAATGGCACTAATAGAAAGTTTATAATTTTCCTAAAACTAAAAGAAAAAAGAATTAAAAAATAAAGCAAAAAACAAAAGAAAATAAATAATGCAGAAAACAAGACAAAAAAAGGAAAAAAATAAAAATAGCAACAATAAGTAAAGAAAACAAAAAAACAAAAAAAAGTGCCCCCTACTGGGCCCCCACGGCCTGAATACGACTTGAATCCCTACTTTGGGCCAGGATTCAGGCCCGCAGAAGGCCCAGTAGGCCCATCGGGCAAAGCAGTAGCAAGTAGGCCCATAAGCCTGCAGTAGAGAGGAGTTCAAGAGGGGTGCGGCAGTGGGGCTTATAAACCACTGCGCGCCCCTCTCAACTAGCGAGGTGGGACTAAACTTTGGCCCCGATGCGGGCAGCACAGGGGCCTTTGGTCCCGGTTGGTGGCACCAACCGGGACTAAAGGGGAGGGGGCATTGGTCCCGGTTGGTGCCACCAACCGGGACTAAAGGCCGCAGCTTCCCGCCCTTTGGGCTGCCGAAAAAGAGGCCGTTGGTCCCGGTTGGTGGAACCAACCGGGACTAAAGGGGGCATTAGTCCCAGTTGGTGCCACCAACCGGGACCAATGCTCCTTGTATATAAGTAGCACTTCGCATTTTTGCAGAGTTCATCGCCACTAGTTGCCCCCCGACGACGCCGAGCACATCGACGCCGCCAGGCTGCCCCGACACCGCCCGCCGTCCCCGCCGTCGCCGTCACCTTCGCCCGCGCCCGTCGTCATCGCCGGCCTCCCCGAGCCCGCGCCGTCCTCCCCGAGCCCGTGCCCGCCGTCGTCGCCGCCAGGCTGCGCCCCGTCGCCGTCGCCCGCCCCCGCGCCCCGCGCCCCGAGCCCCTGCCCCGTCGCCGTCGCCCGCCCCCGCGCGCCGCCACCGCTGTGAGCCGCCGCGCCGCACCGGCTCTATTTTTTTCATTTTATTAGTTTAATTTTTTTGTTCAGTGTATATATATATGTGTATGTATGTGGCTATATATATATGCGGCTCTATTTTTTTCATTTTTATTAGTTTAGTTTTTTTGTTCATATATATATATATATATATATATATATATATAATGTATATGTGTATGTATGTGGCTATGTGTATGTAATGTTCAAAAATTGTTCAGAGCATGTTTTTGTTCATATATGTATTTATTGTTCATATGTGTATTAATGTTTTCATATATGCAAAAGATAGATTTTTAGAAAAGTTAGGTTTTTTTCTGTTCATAGATTTTTTTTGGTGATATTAATTATTGTAGAATATGCAAGTGTTTGTATATTCATGTGAACAATGCATTAGGCAAAACCTTTGATTTTTTCGAAATTTTTTATTTGAACATTTTTTTAAAAGAAGCAATACTAAAAGAATGAGAGGAAAAAGGAAAATAAGAAGAGGAAGAAAGGAGAAAAAGAGGAGAGGAAGAAGAGGAGAAATAAATAAGAAGATGAAAAAAGAAGAAAAAGAAGAGGAGAAGAAGAAAGGAATAGAGGAGAAAGAAGAAATTCAATTTCTTCTTTCTCCTCTATTCCTTTCTTCTTCTCCTCTTCTTTTTCTTCTTTTACTTCTTCTTCTTCTTCCTTCTTCCTTCTTCCTCTTTTCTTCCTTTTCCTTAATTATTTTCCTTTCTAGAGGGAGAAGAAGAAAAAGAAGAGGAGAAGAAGAAAGAAAGGAAAGGAGAAAGAAGAAACTTTAACACGAGGGGGTGGTACCGATACCCCCTCCCCGATAACATTATTTTCCCATGTATATGTATGTCGCGTCGTTGTCGATATAACCCCCTCTAGATACAACTGCAGCACCCCCCTCGGCCCTCTCGCTCGACCAAAAGAGCGTTATCATCGAGGCCACCCCAAACCCTTGAAGCTTTGTGTCGAGGCGACCCCAAACCCTAGAGAACAGCGTCGAGGCCACTAACATGATTCCTTATTGTGATTAGCTAGCTAGTTCTACGTTTGCCACTATGTACCATGTTTGAATAATAATTGACATGTTGTCAATATTTGCAGAAACTATGGAGCACTCCTGAGACGAAGAAACAGAAGCGATGTTGGGGGACATAATCGCAAATGGAAGTGATGATGTTGCGTCATTTCTCATCGACACCGTTGGTCAGCTGGATGAAGAAGAGGGCTATGTTTATGATGGCTTCGACCCATTAATGTTGGTACAAGAGGAGGACTATGTTCATGATGGCTCCGGTGACACAATGGAGGTACAAGACGAAGGAGACCGTGCTGACTGCTCCGGTCACCGAACCGAGTCCGGCCAGGTATATATATATATTAGTTAAGCCCGTGCTGACAAGTTAATTGATGCATCCATTGTTTTGGTATATGTACACATATTAATTACTGTCGTCTTTCTTCCTTATAATTTCTAGCCCTCCAGATCGAGCACAACTTCGGTAAGGAGACGAGGCCCGAAGAAAAAGTTGAGCTCGGATGAAAAGTTTGAGATCATAGAAATCGCGCCCGACGGCGAACCAATTGAACCCATCCGGACAAAGAAGGCATTTTCTGCTCAGTGCGGGGTTCTTGTTAGGGACAGGATCCCGATCAGCATCCAACAATGGTATAATCCTGCTAAGGATGAAGATGCTGAGGTGTCTTATGTCAATGATATGCAGAAAGAAGATCTTTAGACTGAGCTGAAGGCAAATTTCACCCTACCGCCAGAGGAGGATCCGGAGAAGCCAGTTAAAGAGCAATTAATCAAGTCTTGTGCTCTTAAGAAGATGGCAGGCCTAATGAGGAGGTGGAGGAAAGAGCTGAACCAGTTTGTCAAGAAAAAAGAGACACAAGAATTCATCGGCAAATATGAGAAGATCAAAGATCACTGGCCCGCATTTGTGGCCCACAAGACATCGGAAAAGAGTAAGAAGATGTCGGAGACAAACAAGAAAAATGCTGCGAAGAAGACGCTTCACCATCGCACGGGGTCAGGTGGCTACCTCAAAGCCCGACCTAAGTGGTCCAAGGCTGAGCATGATCTGCTTGAAAAAGGGATCGAACCAGAGACAATGCGCTGGCCAGACCATTGCCAGACTTGGTTCTTCGGGGCTGGCGGAACCTTGGACCCTGTAATAGGGCAGTGTCAGTGGACGGACGAGCAGCTGCAAACACCAGTCAAGAACCTTCGACACTATATCGATGTAGCGCAGTGAGGGACGTTCCTTCCAAACAGGGAGAAGGACGAGCTCACAATGGCCCTTGGGAATCCCGAGCACCCTGGACGGATACGAGGCACGCCAGGCTCCCTTCCGTGGAAGGTTGGTTTTCCGGACGTAGGGGGTTACAAAACCCACGAGAGGAGGAAGAAACTGGAGCAGGACCAAATGCAGGCGCTGCTTGGAAGGGTAATGGGGCTAGAGGATCGAGAAGAGGAACGAGAAGCAGCAGATCGCAACAAACGACATGCCGAAGCTTCCCCCGAAGCTACCCCGCCATCTCAGCGGAGAAGCAGCGTTGCTTCCACCGAGCTGCTTTAGCCGGAGCATGTCTTGATGGCTCCTGCCAGCTATCCTGTGGATGGTATTCTCAAAATTGCCACATTATGGCGCGATGCATGAATTTGAAGGTCAAGGCGGCTGTTGGCCAAGTTTATCCTAGTGGACCCGGCACAACTTATCACTGCCAGCCGATTCCAGAAGGATTTGCTAAGGTGATGGTGGATGAAATAACGGAGGGATTTGAGGACCTCGCGCTTGATCACCCTACCGGTGAAGGGGAGACTAGGTTGGGTTCTGCTCTGAAGACTCCATGCCTATGGCGGAAGGAGCTCATCGACCTTCTGAACTGGACGCCTCCGCCTCCTCCTCCTCCTCCGGCGAGTCAGGGCACTCCGCCTCCTCCACCGCCTCCTCCTCCGGCGAGTGACGATCAGGGCACGCGTGGCGGCACTCCGCCTCCTTCTCCGGCGCGTGGCGGCACTCCGCCTCCTCCTTCTCCGCCTCGCCAGCAAGGGCGGAAGAGACCCGCCGCCGCCCCGGCTGCTCCGGCGCGTCGTAGTCCTTCTCCTCCGCCTCGTAAGCAAGCACGAAAGAAGACAGACGCCGCAGCCGCTCCGTCTGCTCCGGCGTCTAGTAGCACAAGAAGAGAGAGGCAATACAGATACGGTCCACCTCTAAAGCCTGTAGAGAAGTTACCGTACGAGAGGACCAAGGAGGAAAACAATACGATCGTGCAGGCCCAAGTGAACGAGTTCATTGAAGGGGTGAAAGCAAAGATACATCCACCTCCGGAGGAGAAGGTAGATCCGATGAAAGCAAAATGCACTCTCGATGCCCTGAGGAAACCACCAAAGTCTCCGCCGAGAACCAACTATGAGCGCATTACTGAACAGACATATCTCCAAGCCAAGCGGTCGGGAACTACTGTCAGTGATAAAAGGTCAAAAGAACAACGAGCAATCGTGCCCCCCGCTCAATGTGTCTAATCCTTCGGGGACGGTGGCCGGTTATGGCAATCTTGAAGATTACCTGCCTGACGATGCACTTCCTGATTTCATGGAGGTGGACGTATTCAGATACGAGTACGGGAAGCCTCTCGTCAAAGATGAAAAGTCTCTGACAACAATGATGCGAAGATTCCCTAGTTGGTACATGAAAACCTGCAGAGAGTCTGAGGGGACGAACAGTTTGTATCTGAAAATTAAAGAGGAGCACGACCTCGTTTCAAATGATGTGTTGGCTATTCTATTTGAGGAGTTCTTCGAGTTCTTCAATCAAAAGGCCCTCGATAAATTAATGGTCTTTTGCTACTACCTGTAAGTACTATTTCTCTCATTAGTCTCTATATATAGCTCGGCTCTTTCATTGCATGTATTTATAATTAATTATCCTCAATATATTATGCAGATTGAAGATCGTCGAGTGCAAAAAAATGAAATCTATGATATTGGGTTCATTAACACAAATATCATAGATGTATTTCTGGTTGAAAAGAACGTCGAAGAGGCCGAGGACAACTTGCTACAATCATTAATCAAAAATCAAAACAAAGATACCATACTCTTTCCTTACAACGGCCCATGAGTGTTACTGTCGTGTGCATATTCGGTTTCCCTTATTACTCGAGCGAGGTTAATGTAACTGATGAGTTATGCATGCGTGTGCAGGTACCACTATATTCTTCTGGTGATTAAGCTTGAGCGTGGACTAGTAACCGTCTTAGACTCCAGACGGAAAGATCCCAGCACCTATGCGGACATGACTGAAATGCTCAGCAAGTAAGTTCAATCGATCATTATCGCACCATATCGGCAACTTTTTGTTCATTTCCTGATATCTCAAGTAATAATAATTATTTTCTTTGTCTTGCAGGGTTTGGAAACAGTTCACCGCACAAGCTCCGGGACTGCCGAAGGAGCTGCGATATGTATACCCGAAAGTAAGTACTACTGGAGCGCATCTCCCGTTGATTCTATAGCTATACTTTCATCAATGCCATTTATATAATGCTTCATTATCAGTTTGATTGACCTCTATTTCTCGTAAAGTGCTTGTGGCAGGAGGAAGCGAATGATTTCTGTGGATACTACGTGTGCGAGTTCATCCACAACGCGACTTTGAAAAACAAGCGGGGCTACTCTAGAAGACAATATGAAGTGCGTAAGCAATAATATTCACAATTTCATTTTATTACACCATCATTTTTGTTGAGTTTCATTCATATATATTTATTAATTAACCCCCTTCTTCAAATTAATTAGACGTGGCAGATGCGGGATGAACTCCTACCACCAGATCGCATGAAAGCAATTCAAGAGGAGTTGGCGGGATTCTTTCTTGAACACATCATCAGTAAAGCCGGGGAATACCATGTGGAACTTCATTTCATAGGCTAGTGGTTTGTAATTAAGAGATCTTATACATGTATGTAGCCAGTAAAAAACTTGTTGTTCGACCAATCTCTCGCAGAAGGAGAGGTCGATCGATCTTCTCTCGGTATGCATGACGAACTTCTGTACTGAATGGTTCTCTCGATCACTTATGTATATATACTACGTAGCGTCGACCAAGCACGGACATAAGAGAGGACACTTCTCTCTATTAATTAGCTAGCTAACACAATATACGAAACACCTAAATTAAACCCCCAACCCCCCTCCTTTCAAAAAAAAAACCCAGCCATTGGAATGCAGACGCGTGGATGCCTTTTGGTCCCGGTTGGAGCCACCAACCGGGACCAAAGGCGCCCTGACTGGGCTCGGCGCACAGGGCCACGTGGAGGCTCATTGGTCCCGGTTCGCATTTGAACCGGGACTAATGGGTGGAGGCATTAGTAACGACCCATTAGTCCCGGTTCATGAACCGGGACTAAAGGCCCTTACGAACCGGGTCTAATGGGTGGTTTTCTACTAGTGAGTGCATCCATTGCATGGCAATCCCTACTCCTCATGTTGACATCAATAGATGGGCATCTCCATAGCCCATTGATTATCATTGTCAATGTGAGACTTTCTCCTTTTTTGTCTTCTCCACACAAGCCCCATCATCATATTCTATTCCACCCATAGTGCTATATCCATGGCTCACGCTCATGTATTGCGTGAAGGTTGAAAAAGTTTGAGATTATTTAAGTACGAAATTGCTTGGCTTGTCATCGGGGGTGTAGAATTTAGGACCATCTTTGTGTGACAAAAATGAAGCATAGCCTAACTATATGATTTTGTAGGGATGAACTTTCTTTAGCCAGGTTATTTTGAGAAGACATGATTGCTTTGATTAGTATGCCTGAAGTGTTACTATTTCTTTTATCAATATGAACTTTTATTTTGAATCATTTGGATCTGAACATTCATGCCACAATAAAGAAAATTACATTGAGAATTATGCTAGGTAGCATTCCACATCAAAAATTCTGTTTTTATCATTTACCTACTCGAGGACGAGCAGGAATTAAGCTTGGGGATGCTTGATACGTCTCCATCGTATCTATAATTTTTGATTGTTACATGCTATTATATTACCCCTTTTGGATGTTTATGGACTTTATTTTATATATTTATAACATTTTTGGGACTAACCTACTAACCGGAGGCCCAGCCCGTATTGCTATTTTTTTGCCTATTTCAGTATTTCGAAGAAAAGGAATATCAAACGGAGTCCAAACGGAATGAAACCTTCGGGAGCGTGATTTTTGGAACAAACGTGATCTGGAGAACTTGGAGTACAAGTCAAGAAGCAGCTGAGGCGGCCACGAGGGTGGAGGGCGCGCCCACCCCTACAGGGCGCGCCCCCTATCTCGTGGGCCCCTCGGGCGGCCACCGACCTACTTCTTCCTCCTATATATACCGACTTACCCCGAAAACATCCAGGGAGCCAACGAAAAACAATTTCCACCGCTGTAACCATCTGTATCCGTGAGATCCCATCTTGGAGCCTTCGGTGGCGCTCCACTGGAGGGGGAATCGACCACGGAGGGCTTCTATATCAACACCATAGCCCCTCCAGTGAGTTGTGGGTAGTTTACCACAGACCATCTTGTCCATAGTTATTAGCTAGATGGCTTCTTCTCTCTTTTTGGATCTCAATACAATGTTCTCCCCCTCTCTTGTGGAGATCTATATGATGTAACTCTTTTTGCGGTGTGTTTGTCGAGATCTGATGAATTGTGGGTTTATGATCAAGTTTATCTATGAGAAATATTTGAATCTTCTCTGAATTCTTTTATGTATGATTGAGTTATCTTTGCAAGTCTCTTCGAATTATCAGTTTGGTTTGGCCTACTGGATTGATCTTTCTTGCCATGGGATAAGTGCTTAGCTTTGGGTTCAATCTTGCGGTGTCCTTACCCAGTGACAGAAAGGGTTGCTAGGCACGTGTTGTATTGTTGCCATCGAGGATACAAAGATGGGGTTTATATCATATTGCATGAGTTTATCCCTCTACATCATGTCATCTTTCTTAATGCGTTACTCTATTCTTATGAACTTAATACTCTAGATGCATGCTGGATAGCGGTCGATGTGTGGAGTAGTAGTAGTAGATGCAGGCAGGAGTCAGTCTACTTGTCACGGACGTGATGCCTATATACATGATCATGCCTAGATAATCTCATAATTATTCGCTTTTCTATCAATTGCTCGACAGTAATTTGTTCACCCACCGTAATACTTATGCTATCTTGAGAGAAGCCACTAGTGAAACCTATGGCCCCCGGGTCTATCCTTTATCATATAAGCTTTCAATCTACTTTTATTTGCATCTTTACTTTTTGCATCTATATTATAAAATACCAAAAATATATTTATCTTATCATACTATCTCTATCAGATCTCACTTTCGCAAGTGGTCGTGAACGGATTGACAACCGTTTATTGCATTGGTTGGGAGTTCTTTGTTTGTTTTTGTAGGTGCATGGGACTTTTGAGGAGCCTCCTACTGGATTGATACCTTGGTTCTCAAAAACTGAGGGAAATACTTACGCTACTTTGCTGCATCACCCTGTCCTCTTCAAGGAAAACCAACGCAAGCTCAAGACGTAACACCCTCCACGCAAAGGAGAGTCCCATCCGGACACGGGAGGAAGTCTTCTGTCTTGTATCTTCATGGCCCATCAGTCCGGCCCATATCACACAGGTCGGACGCCCGAGGACGCCTTAATCCAGAACTCCCTCTGTAGCCCCGAACCAGGCTTCAATGACGATGTGTCCGGCGCACTGATAGTCTTCGGCATTGCAAGGCGGGTTCTTCGTCCGAATACTCTGAAGCGTCCATTTAATGTTGTACCCATTGGCTTCTGCGCCTCCATTGCTCCGACTTCCACGTGTCAAGCGAACACGAACGGTTAGAGTATTTTCGCACATAACACCCTGGCCGTGTAAGAAAGGTGTATATTTAAGTGGACTGGATCTCAGATGCCATCTCACACCAGGTGCAAAATCCTTAGAGCTCGCTAGGAGAAACCATTCCAGGATGGCTAGCGTTCCCAGCTCTTCCTCCCGCCCTCATGGTTCCGAAAAAGGTGATTGGGAGAAATTCTCGGTATCCCATGACCAGCTGAGTAGGATTCAAACGTAGGGATGCCTTCCCCCTGCTGATCTAGTCCCCGACCGGGCAGGATTAACCTCTTTTACAGGCGAAGCCCTGGCGAAAAATTTCCCTAATCCAACCAGGGGGCGAGTGTGCTTCATATCCTTCTTAATAAGAGGCTTCGGGTTTCCAATCCACCCTTTCCTCTGAGGTCTCTTGGAGTACTACGGCCTCCAACTGCACAACTTCACCCCGGCCTCCATCCTGCATATCACGGGTTTTGTCGCTCCTTGCGAGCTATTCCTTGGTTGCGAGGCCCACTTTGATTTATGGAGGAAACTTTTCTGCCTCGTCCCTCGTACCCAAAAGGGATCCGTATTCAAGGTGGGCGGTGTCGAGATATGGCGCATAGCCGGGACCATATACTTGTCTGGCACGCCAAAGAAGGCATCCGAAGAGTGGCCCTCGGAGTGGTTTTATATTTAAGATGTCGCTCTCCTCGACCCAGTTCGAATGGGCCTTCCCAAATTTTCCAACGCTCCATTGAGGAATCGCCAGAGCTGGCGTCCTCAGAGCCTCGAGGAGGAAGACAACACAGAAGTCCAACAATTAATGGGCAAGATAACGACACTCGCCCAGTCCGGATTATTGATAATTGAGGTAATGGCAACTTCCATAGCGCAAGGTGTTCAGCCGCTCCAATTCAGGGGCTCCCTATGTGGCGCCACAATGGGGGAGATGACGCCTCATGCTGCGGAAGAAAGGGACCGGGTTCCCCCACCGCCCTGGCCGCAATATTGGCCGATCTGTATAAAGGGGAGAAACAGGAGTTCACTCGTCTTACGCGCTGAGAGGGATTTTCCATGTACAATCCTCCTAGTTGGGTGAGTTTTAATCCCATCACTTTATTCAATCATCTCCCCCAGTCATGTTTAACCGACATTAACCCGTCCGTCAAATAGGAATGATGAAGGGTCGTCGCGGGGATCTATAGCCCCGCTCCACAGATGGAGGACCATAACCGGGACCTCGATCCCGGATTCAAAGAAGATCCGGATATATTCGTAGAGCTCAAGGAGGGGGTCTTCTACCAGGCGAACTACGATGGCACAGAAGTGACCATCATGGCTGATTATCCTGGCCTCCTTCCTGCCTCACATGGAAGTAGCCAGGATACATCTCCTCCGAAAGAGCTTCCTCATTATGCCTCACCCACTGCACTGTCTCGTGCTCCAAAGGGGAGGTGCTCGGCGCGTCATGTCGCACCAAAGGCGTCTCATAAGAGAGCGGCGCCTACGCCAGGCGGGTCTTCAAAGAGGAAGGCACATGACAACACGGCCATGCCTTCATCAAAGAGGTATGGCTTTAAATATGCACCCTCGCAGTCACATCGAATCGTGACATTGCCCACTGTGTTTTATCAGGAAGAGTGTTCGCCGGACTATGTCCAGGGATCCTGCCGGCCGCGCCTCCACCAGTCAGGTTCCAGACCCTGTCTCTAGGGCGGGGGCTGACACGGGAGTGATGCCGGATTGTCCTCCTTCAGAGGATTCGGATAATGTATCCTTCACGAACTCTGAAGTGGAGATCGCCATGAATCATCAGCGCCGGAGGGCCGCTGTTCACGACCCCGGCTTTGCTAAAGAGGCATTCAATGCCTTCAGCTAGGCTGATGCGTACATCCGAGTTGCTCGGGATGGGCTTACCAGGGCCATTGACCAGTATTTGAAAGATATGCGGGTAAGTACGCATTGTACATATCTAGTAATCATGTACCAGTAGCCCCCGAGACTTGAAACAGTTGAAACAACTGATTTAAGGATTGTTGTATAATCAGGTACTCACAGAGAAGAACAATATGTTGTCTCTTGAGCTGGACAAGTGCCAGACTCAGCTAGCTGTTGTTACCGCCGAACTAGATAAGTCCAAGGAGGCGCTGCCTGGTAGTGTTCTCCTCCATTCATAAAAAGTATAATCATGTACCAGTAATGTTAATACTGTTATGATTCTGATGATAGGATCAGTCGATCAACTGAAAGAGGACCTGGAGGTTGCGCAGGCGGGTAAACCATAGGACGAAAGGTAATTGGCCACAGGCAAACATGTCTTGACACGGGTCAGGGAAGATAAGAACAATCTGCAGGATTCCAACACCCTGCTAGGCAAATAGCTAAAAGATGTACGAGCCCAGCTAGCGGACGCCGAAAAGGAAAATAAGAGGCTACGAGGCGGCATATTCAGTATGCTTTTGAACTTACCTCTGTGTAATTTGGCAAAGAAGTGAGCTGGCAGATTTATGTCTGCGGGTATGCTGACTAGCCATCCCGAAGAGGAAATGTCCGGATCTCAAGGCGATCTGCTGCAAGAGCTATCCCAAGTGCACAAGCGAGCTCGGCAAGCAATGCAGAGTGTTGCCAAGGCTTTGTGGCCATCCGCCTCCCCTCTAGGAAGCATGGAGGAGCTTGTGAAGCTATTCCAGGGAGCTCGGCGCCGTTTCCGATTATGGAAGATATCGGCCTGCTGAGAAGGTGCGCGAGAGGCCTAGGGCATGGTGAAAATGTGGTACACCAAGCTTGATCTGAATCATATGGCCCTGGTCGGACCTCAGGGGTCAGATGGACAAAAAATTCCAGTGAGTTTGGTATATGACCAAGTAAAGATAGCTGCCATGTTTTCCCAACAGGATTGTAAGCTAGATAGCCTGTTAGACGACATAGAGGAAGAAGTTTTTGAGTCCAAGTGACTATGTACTTCAATTGAAAAATTTGTCCCTAGCCGGATTGCAAAATGATTGTCATGGCAGATCTTTTCGCTTCGACCTCTAGACCCGAAGGTGCGGAGTATTTCCGAATATCGGAGCCCCAATATAGACGGGGGTATGCGTGGAAACAAGGCGTAGGGGTCATAGTTGCTTGAACAGACAAGTTGTATCTAGCTAGCTATGTTATATTACTTGTTGATAGTAAGAAACATCTTCCAGGGAGAATGATTCCATTAAGGGTTCCATTCGCTGGGTGAACATGTGTTAGTATGTATGCCCGTACTGTGACTAAAAAATCACAGTATTCATAACATCTGGGGGTTCATAGTGTAATGAGGGTAAAACGTCTTTAGTTCGCCGACCGAATATTCCCTTAAGAACGCTAGCTTTTGGCTTCACCCAGTCTGAGGTACAAGTCAAGATGACCCGGCTGTAATAATCGCAGAGGTGCTCCCTTTATTCCCTAGCCGAACAAATGGGAACGTAGGGCATAAGCACAGGAGCCAGGCAACCCAGCTTGGCAAAAACTTAAGTCATAACGGTGCATATAATGGCAAAGAAAAGGTACATATGACGAAAGAACACATATGTGGTGAGCTTGATTCTCGAGAAATAATAATAAGCTTCTGTAAAAGAAGCCCCCGGGTATTATTGGCGTAGACATTTAAGGATTTGTACGTCATAGGTGTGCGGGCTAGCCGCACAAGAGCTATAGAGCTGAAAAATTTAAAGAGAGAAAAAATGGAAACAAAGGGAGGAGAAGACAAACAAAGAGTCCGGCTCTAGGCATAGAATCTTCGGAGTCTGTCGGCATTCCACGGGATCGGCCTAAGTGATTATGTGATGCATCATGTAGGCGGTACGCTCCTCCAGTGAGAGCTTCATCTATAATGAAGGGACCCTCCCACTTGGGCTTTAGTTTGTCCTTTTTCTTTTCTGGCAAGTGTAGAACGAGTTCACCAACATTATAAGTCTTGGTCCGCACTTCTTTGCTTTGGTATCTGCGAGCCTGTTGTTGATAGATTGCGGAACGGGCTTTTGCAACATTGCGGTCCTCCTCCAGGGCATCTAAACTGTCCTGCCGATCAAGCTCGGTCTCTCTCTCTCTCTCTTCATACATGCGCAAGCAAGGTGAGTCGTGAATAATGTCGCAGGGCAAAATGGCCTCTGTGCCGTACACCATGAAGAATGGTGTGTATCTGGTAGTGCAACTGGGCATGGTCCGCAGCCCCCAGAGTAGGGAGTCGAGCTCCTCAACCCAGTGCTTGTCTAATTCTTTCAAAGACCGCACTAGTCTAGGTTTAATGCCGCTCATGATAAGATCATTGGCTCGTTGGACACGACCATCTGTTTATGGGTTATAGACGGAGGAATAATCGAGTTTAATGCCCAGGTTAGCACACCAAGTTTTCACTTCAACGGTTGTAAAGTTGGAGCCATTATCGGTGATGATGCTGTGTGGGACACCATAACGGTGCACGACACCGGATATAAAGTCTATGACTGGTCCGTCTTCGGCCGTTTTAACTGGTTTGGCCTCTATCCATTTGGTGAATTTATCCACCATGACCATCAGATATTTTTTCTTATGGCCTCCTCCTTTAAGGGGACCGGCCGTATCAAGCCTCCAGACCGTGAAATGTAGGTAATGAGGATTGTTGGTAGAGCGGTAGGCGGCGTATGGCTTTGATTGGCGAAAAGCTAGCATCTGACACAATGTTGGACAAGGTTCTGTGCATCTGATCAGGCCGTCGGCAAAAAGAAACCTATACGGAAGGCTTTACTTACAAGGGCCCGAGCCACGGCGTGGTGACCGCCGAGACCAGCATGGATTTCGGCCAGAAGCTGTTGTCCCTCTTCTTCGGAGATACATCTTGAAGGACTCCGGTAGCGCTTTTCTTGTAGAGCTCTCCGTCATGGACCTTGTAGGCTTTTGAGCGCCGAATAATGCGGCGAGCCTCATTCTGATCCTCAGGGAGCTCTCGCCTATTATGGTAGGCTAAGAAGGGTTCGGTCCATGGGGCAATTACTGCCATTATTAGATGGGCCGATGGTGTTATTTCGGTGGCTGAGCCCCCGATGATATCGGTATTGTGTTCGGAATCTGGGGGTATAATCGGATGCGGACTGGCGTTGCTGCTCACATCCTGCCACACCACGGATGGCTTGAAGAGCTGTTCCAGGAAGATGTTAGGTGGGACGGGGTCGCGCTTGGCGCCCATGCGAGCAAGGACATCCGCCGCTTGATTACTTTCTCGAGCCACATGATGAAACTCGAGCCCCTCGAACTGAGTTCATATTTTGAGTATGGCGTTACGATAGCCCTCCATCTTTGGATCTTTGGCGTCGAAGTTGCCATTTATTTGGGATATTGCGAGATTTGAATCCCCGCTCACTTCCAGGCGTTGTATGCCCATAGAGGCAGCCATCCGAATACCATGCAATAAGGCCTCGTATTAGGCTCCATTGTTGGAGTCTGTGTATAATATTTGGAGTACGTACTGGACTATGTCTCCAATGGGGGACATTAAGACAACGCCTGCTCCTAAGCCGGCCAGCATTTTAGAGCCGTCGAAGTGCATGACCCAGTTGGAATATGTGTCGTACTCTTTAGGGAGTTCGGCCTCTGTCCATTTGGAAACGAAGTCGGCCAATACTTGGGATTTAATGGCTCGGCGTGGTTTGTATGTATGTCGAATGGTAGGAGCTCAATGGCCCACTTCGCAATCCGGCCTGTAGCGTTGCGGTTGTTGATTATATCATTGAGCGGGACTTCGGAAGCCATCATGATCGAGCACTCTTGGAAGTAGTGCCGTAGCTTCTGACATGCCATGAAGAACGCATATGCTATCTTTTGGTAATGAGGGTACCGGGATTTGCATGGTGTGAGGACAGTGGATACGTAGTATATCGGTTTCTCAAGTGGGAATTTGTGTCCGGCCTCTTCGCGCTCGACGACGAGCACCGCGCTCACGACTTGGTGTGTGGCGGAGATGTATAATAACATGGGTTCACCGACATTCGGTGCGCCCAGGATTGGGTTGCTCGCTAAAAGAGCCTTTATTTCTTCTAGTCCGGCTGTTGCCGCATCCATCCACTTGAAGTGGTCGGTGCGTCGGAGAAGGCGATAAAGTGGCAATTCTTTTTCTCCTAGTCTAGAGATAAAGCGGCTTAAGGATGCAACACATCCGGCTAGTTTTTGGACCTGTTTATGGTCTCTTAATGTGGCCAACTGTGACAAAGCTCGGATTTTGGCTGGATTTGCCTCAATTCCTCGATTGGAAACGATGAAGCCCAGCAGTTTTCCAGCGGGAATGCCGAAAACACACTTTTCTGGATTGAGCTTGTTGTCATATGTGCGGAGGTTGTCGAATGTGAGACGCAGGTCATCTATTAATGATTCAACGTGTCTAGTCTTGATGATGACGTCATCCACATATGCTTCAACTGTCTTGCCTATTTTTTCTCCAGGCATGTTTGAATCATGCGTTGGTATGTGGCACCGACATTTTTAAGCCCAAAGGGCATAGTGTTGCAGAAGAAAGGCCCGTATGGGGTAATGAATGACGTGCGGCTTGATCGGATTCCTTCGTTTTGATTTGATGGTATCCGGAGTATGCCTCGAGGAAACATAGTGAGTCATGTCCTTCAGTAGCATCAATAATCTGATCAATGCAGGGGAGGGGGAAGGGATCCTTAGGGCAGGCCTTGTTGAGGTCCTTGAAATCAACGCACAGGCGCCAGGATTTATCCTTCTTTGGCACCATCACCAGGTTTGCCAGCCAGTCCGGGTGTTTTATTTCTCTGATGAATCCGACCTCGATTAACTTGGCTAGCTCCTCGCCTATAGCTTGTCGTTTGGGTTCGGAAAAGCGCCGCAGTGTTTGCTTGACCGGCTTATATCCCTTCAATATATTGAGGCTGTGTTCGGCCAACCTGCATGGGATTCCTGGCATATCAGAAGGGTGCCAGGTGAATATGTCCTAGTTCTCACGCAGGAACGCTCGTAGTGCAGCGTCAACTGCTTTGTCCAGCTGTGCCCCAATGGAAGTTGTCTTCTTGGGATCCGTCGGGTGGACTTGAAATTTGACTATTCTGTCTGCTGGTTTGAAGGAGGTGGATTTGGGGTTGCTTATCAACGATTACATCGTCCATGTCCACTTTGGAGCGTAGTGCGGTTAACTCTTCGGCCGCGAGGGCCTCAGACAGTGCCTTGAGGGCCAGCGATGCGGTTTTGTTTTCGGCATGGAGTGCTATGTCTGGATCACTGGCAAGAGTGATATTACCGTTGGGACCGGGCATCTTGAGCTTCATGTACCTGTAATGAGGTATAGCTTGGAAGCATGTGAATGCATCTCGCCCCAACAGGGCGTGGTATCCACTGTTGAAAGGGGCCACTTCGAAGGTTATCTCTTCGAACCGATAGTTCTCCGGCGTGCCGAATACCACGTCGAGTGTAATTTTCCCCGCGCATCGCGCCTCCCAGCTGGGAATGATTCCCTAGGATGTCGTATTACTTTGCTCGATGCGGCTCCTATCTATTTCCATTTTATTGAGTGTGTCCTCGTAGATGAGTTTAGTCCGGTGCCACCATCCACGAGCACTTTAGTGAGCCGAAAGCCATCCACAATTGGATTAAGGACCAAGGAGGCTGGTGCCCGGACTGACCGGAATTTTGGTTCGTCACTGGCATAGAAAGTTATGGTTGTGTCGTTCCAGGGGTTTATTGCTGCGACTTGGCAGACTTCAGCGAGGTCGAGGAGTGCCCTCTTGCGCCAATTGTTTAAAGCGAAAGTCTCGAAGACCATCAATACTCTGAGGTCGTCGTCCTCCGGGGGGCGTTGCTCTATGGTGTTCTTGGCGAGGATATCCTCGCCGCTCTTGGCCACTTGCCGGAGTATCCAGCATGCTCTAAGGTTGTGGGTTGGTATGGTGTCCAGTGTCGTGTGTATTTTGCATGGCCTATCGAGCCATCCCTCCAGAACGATTCTGTGTCCCGTAATGGGATTAGTTTTCTTCACTATGGGGTCGTGTGCCCCGCGAGGGTGCATCCTTTTTGCCCGCCCAAGGGGTTGGGTGGAAACGGTGGTTGCCAGCGAGCTGTCTGGGTTTTCCAGGCGCTTTCCATTGCGAAGTACTTCTGTACTATGGTTTCCAAGTTAGCAAAGTGTAATATGCGACGGTGGTTGATGGCGTTGAGAATTCCTTCATCCGTGCAATTATAGCAGAATAGTGAAATCGTGTCCTCGTCACGACAATCTTTAATCTTGTCTCTGACGAGGAATCTAGCCCAAAAGTGATGGACTATTTCCTAAGACTACTGTCGCACGTACATGAGGTCGCATATATCTGGAGGACCAGAATTGCCTGGCAAATATTGCTTGTGGTGGGTGGGTGACTTTAAATCCGATCCCTGACCCAATTTGGAGTCCCGTGTTTGAGAAACTTCCGAGCTTATTAGTTCGGGCTTCAGGATGTTGCATGATTTTTCAGGCTCGACGCCTGATTCTATGTTCGAAGAACTAGGAGCGCCGTCCCGCAGACAGGTATCCGGCTCTTCGAGCTCGGAAATCCGAATATAGCTCATCCTCAACATAGGGAAAGAGTTGTTGTTTTGATCCTCTACGACCGCTGTCTGATTGGGTTTAAGCCCATGGCGGCAATGCAATCCAAAAGTTTTTTTAAAGACGACAACTCCGCAGGATCCATCCATTTGGAGTATTCAGAGTCAACACGGAGACAATTTTCGATGACCTGAGAAGTCATCATTGGCTTAATGGCCGAACGGGCGGCCATGGTAAAGCCCCCCAGCCAGAGGGTTTGGCCTGAGGCTAGGGCTCCTCCGGAGGTGATACTGTCCTTGATAACAAGGCGAGCCATCGGCCCTGTCTTCAATGTTACAGCGAAACTCTCAATGAAAGCACAAATGTTGGTGTCAAAACCGGCAGATCTCGGGTAGGGGGTCCCGAACTATGCGTCTAAGGTCGATGGTAACAGGAGACGGGGGACACGATGTTTACCCAGGTTCGGGCCCTCTTGATGTAGGTAATACCCTACTTCCTGCTCGATTGATCTTGATGAATATGAGGATTACAACAGTTTATCTACCACAAGACCGTAATGACTAAACCCTAGATGTCTAGCATGTATGATTATGATCACGTCTATGGACAAAACCCTCCGATTTATATAGACACCGGAGGGGCCTAGGGTTGTACAGAGTCGATTTACAGAGGAAGGAATCTTCATATCGGAACGCCAAGTTTGCCCTCCACGCAAAGGAGAGTCCCCTCCGGACACGGGAGGAAGTCTTCTGTCTTGTATCTTCATGGCCCATCAGTCTGGCCCATATCACACAGGCCGGACGCCCGAGGACGCCTTAATCTAGCACTCCCTCATCGGTTACTTCTGGCTAATGATGTGAAGGAAATATGCCCTAGAGGCAATAATAAAGTTATTATTTATTTCCTCATATCATGATAAATGTTTATTATTCATGCTAGAATTGTATTAACCGGAAACATGATACATGTGTGAATACATAGACAAACATATAGTCACTAGTATGCCTCTACTTGACTAGCTCATTAATCAAAGATGGCTATGTTTCCTAACCATTGACATGTGTTGTCATTTGATTAATGGGATCACATCATTAGGAGAATGAGGTGATTGACATGACCCATCCCATTAGCTTAGCACTTGATCGTTTAGTATTCTGCTATTGCTTCCTTCATGACTTATACATGTTCCTGTAACTATGAGAATTGTGTAACTCCCGTTTACCGGAGGAACACTTTGGGTACTACCAAACGTCACAACGTAACTGGGTGATTATAAAGGAGTACTACAGGTGTCTCCGAAGGTACATGTTGAGTTAGCATAATTCGAGATTAGGTTTTGTCACTCCGATTGTCGGAGAGGTATCTCTGGGCCCTCTCGGCAATGCTCATCACCTAAGCCTTGCAAGCATGTAACTAATGAGTTAGTTATAAGATGAAGTATTACAGAACGAGTAAAGAGACTTGTCGATAACGAGATTGAACTAGGTATTGGATACCGACGATCGAATCTCGGACAAGTAACATACCGATGACAAAGGGAACAACGTATGTTGTTATGCGGTTTGACCGATAAAGATCTTTGTAGAATATGTAGGAACCAATATGGGCATCCAGGTCCCGCTATTGGTTATTGACCAGAGATGTGTCTCAGTCATGTCTACATCGTTCTCGAACCGTAGGGTCCGCACGCTTAAGGTTTCGATGACAGTTATATTATGAGTTTATGTATTTTGATGTACCGAAGGTTGTTCGGAGTCCCGGATATGATTACGGACATGACGAGGAGTCTCGAAATGGTCGAGACATAAAGATTGATATATTGGACGGATATATTTGGACACCGGAAAGGTTCCGGAGAAGTTTGGAGCCCCGGGAGGTTACCGGAACCCCCCGGGAGGTATATGGGCCTTATTGGGCCCATGTAGGAGGAAGAGAGAAGGAGCAAGGGAGGGGGGCGCGCCCCCCCAAGCCCAATCCGAATTGGGGAGGGGGGCCGCCCCCCCCCCTTTCCTTTCTCCTTCCCCCTCTTCCTATTACTACTACTAGTACTACTTCCTAATACTAGTACTCTTTCCTTCCCCCTCCAAATAAGATAAGGAAAAGAGAGGGAAACCTACTTGGAGTAGGTTTCCCCCTCCTCATGGCGCCCCCCCCTAGGGCCGGCCACCTCCTCCCTCCCTCCTTTATATACGGGGGTAGGGGGCACCCTAGAACACACAAGTTGATCATTGATCGTTCCTTAGCCGTATGCGGTGCCCCCCTCCATGATATTACACCTCGGTCATATTGTAGCGGTGCTTAGGCGAAGCCCTGCAACAGGAGAACATCAAGATCGTCACCACGCTGTCGTGCTGACGGAACTCCCCCTCGGCGCCTCTGCTGGATCGGAGATCGAGGGTGCGTCATCGAGCTGTACGCGTGTCAAGAACTCGGAGGTGCCGGAGTAACGGTACTTGGATCGGTTGAACTGGAGGACGTACGACTACTTCCTCTATGTTGCGTCAACGCTTCCGCTTCGGTCTACGAGGGTACGTAGACAACACTCTCCCCTCGTTGCTATATCATCACCATGATCTTGCGTGTGCGTAGGAAATTTTTTGAAATTACTACGTTCCCCAACAGTGGCATCCGAGCCTAGGTTTTATGCGTTGATGTTATATGCACGAGTAGAACACAAGTGAGTTGTGGACGATATAAGTCATACTGCCTACCAGCATGTCATACTTTGGTTCAGCGGTATTGTGAGATGAAGCGGCCCGGACCGACATTACGCGTACGCTTACGCGAGACTGGTTTCACCGTTACGAGCACTCGTGCTTAAAGGTGGCTGGCGGGTGTCTGTCTCTCTCACTTTAGTTGAACCGAGTGTGGCTACGCCCGGTCCTTGTGAAGGTTAAAACGGAGTCTATTTGACAAACTATCGTTGTGGTTTTGATGCGTAGGTGAGATTGGTTCTTGCTTAAGCCCGTAGCAGCCACGTAAAATTTGCAACAACAAAGTAGAGGACGTCTAACTTGTTTTTGCAGGGCATGTTGTGATGTGATATGGCCAAGACATGATGCTATATTTTATTGTATGAGATGATCATGTTTTGTAACCGAAGTTATCGGCAACTGGCAGGAGCCATATGGTTGTCGCTTTATTGTATGAAATGCAAACGCCCTGTAATTGCTTTACTTTATCACTAAGCGGTAGCGATAGTCGTAGAAGCAATAGATGGCGTAACGACAACGATGCTACGATGGAGATCAAGGTGTCGCGCCGGTGACGATGGTGATCACGACGGTGCTTCGAAGATGGAGATCACAAGCACAAGATGATGATGGCCATATCATATCACTTATATTGATTGCATGTGATGTTTATCCTTTATGCATCTTATCTTGCTTTGATTGACGGTAGCATTTTAAGATGATCTCTCACTAATTATCAAGAAGTGTTCTCCCTGAGTATGCACCGTTGCGAAAGTTCTTCGTGCTGAGACACCACGTGATGATCGGGTGTGATAGGCTCTACGTTCAAATACAACGGGTGCAAAACAGTTGCACACGCGGAATACTCAGGTTATACTTGACGAGCCTAGCATATACAGATATGGCCTCGGAACACGGGGACCGAAAGGTCGAGCGTGAATCATATAGTAGATATGATCAACATAGAGATGTTCACCATTGAAACTACTCCATCTCACGTGATGATCGGACATGGTTTAGTTGATTTGGATCACGTAATCACTTAGATGACTAGAGAGATGTCTGTCTAAGTGGGAGTTCTTTAGTAATATGATTAATTGAACTTAAATTTATCATGAACTTAGTACCTGATAGTATTTTGCTTGTCTATGTTTGTTTGTAGATAGATGGCTCGTGCTGTTGTTCCGTTGAATTTTAATGCGTTCCTTGAGAAAGCAAAGTTGAAAGATGATGGTAGCAATTACACGGACTGGGTCCGTAACCTGAGGATTATCCTCATTGCTGCACAGAAGAGTTACGTCCTGGAAGCACCGCTGGGTGCCAGGCCTGCTGCTGATGCAACTGACGATGTTAAGAACGTCTGGCAGAGCAAAGCTGATGACTACTCTATAGTTCAGTGTGCCATGCTTTACGGCTTAGAACCGGGTCTTCAACGACGTTTTGAACGTCATGGGGCATATGAGATGTTCCAGGAGTTGAAGTTAATATTTCAAGCAAATGCCCGGATTGAGAGATATGAAGTCTCCAATAAGTTCTACAGCTGCAAGATGGAGGAGAACAGTTCTGTCAGTGAGCATATACTCAAAATGTCTGGGTATAATAATCACTTGATTCAACTGGGAGTTAATCTTCCGGATGATAGCGTCATTGACAGAATTCTCCAATCACTGCCACCAAGCTACAAGAGCTTTGTGATGAACTATAATATGCAAGGGATGAACAAGACTATTCCCGAGCTCTTCGCGATGCTGAAAGCCGCGGAGGTAGAAATCAAAAAGGAGCATCAAGTGTTGATGGTCAACAAGACCACTGGTTTCAAGAAAAGGGGCAAAGGGAAGAAGAAGGGGAACTTCAAAAGGAACGGCAAACAAGTTGCTGCTCAAGTGAAGAAACCCAAGTCTGGACCTAAGCCTGAAACTGAGTGCTTCTACTGCAAGCAGACTGGACACTGGAAGCGGAACTGCCCCAAGTATTTGGCGGATAAGAAGGATGGCAAAGTGAACAAAGGTATATGTGATATACATGTTATTGATGTGTACCTTACTAATGCTCGCAGTAGCACCTGGGTATTTGATACTGGTTCTGTTGCTAACATTTGCAACTCGAAACAGGGACTACGGATTAAGCGAAGATTAGCTAAGGACGAGGTGACGATGCGCGTGGGAAATGGTTCCAAAGTCGATGTGATCGCGGTCGGCACGCTACCTCTACATCTACCATCGGGATTAGTTTTAGACCTGAATAATTGTTATTTGGTGCATGCGTTGAGCATGAACATTATATCTGGATCTTGTTTGATGCGAGACGGTTATTCATTTAAATCAGAGAATAATGGTTGTTCTATTTATATGAGTAATATCTTTTATGGTCATGCACCCTTGAAGAGTGGTCTATTTTTATTAAATCTCGATAGTAGTGATACACATATTCATAATGTTGAAGCCAAAAGATGCAGAGTTGATAATGATAGTGCAACATATTTGTGGCACTGCCGTTTAGGTCATATCGGTGTAAAACGCATGAAGAAACTCCATACTGATGGACTTCTGGAATCACTTGATTATGAATCACTTGGTACTTGCGAACCGTGCCTCATGGGCAAGATGACCAAAACACCGTTCTCCGGATCTATGGAGAGAGCAACAGATTTGTTGGAAATCATACATACAGATGTATGTGGTCCGATGAATGTTGAGGCTCGTGGCGGATATCGTTATTTCCTCACCTTCACAGATGATTTGAGCAGATATGGGTATATCTACTTGATGAAGCACAAGTCTGAAACATTTGAAAAGTTCAAAGAATTTCAGAGTGAAGTAGAAAATCATCGTAACAAGAAAATAAAGTTTCTACGATCTGATCGTGGAGGAGAATATTTGAGTTACGAGTTTGGTTTACATTTGAAACAATGTGGAATAGTTTCGCAACTCACGCCACCTGGAACACCACAGCGAAATGGTGTGTCCGAACGTCGTAATCGTACTTTACTTGATATGGTGCGATCTATGATGTCTCTTACCGATTTACCGCTATCGTTTTGGGGTTATGCTTTAGAGACGGCCGCATTCACGTTAAATAGGGCACCATCAAAATCCGTTGAGACGACGCCTTATGAACTGTGGTTTGGCAAGAAACCAAAGTTGTCGTTTCTCAAAGTTTGGGGCTGCGATGCTTATGTGAAGAAACTTCAACCAGATAAGCTCGAACCCAAATCGGAGAAATGTGTCTTCATAGGATACCCAAAGGAGACAATTGGGTACACCTTCTATCACAGATCTGAAGGCAAGATTTTCGTTGCTAAAATCGGATCCTTTCTAGAGAAGGAGTTTCTCTCGAAAGAAGTGAGTGGGAGGAAAGTAGAACTTGATGAGATAACTGTATCTACTCCCTTATTGGAAAGTAGTTCATCACAAGAACCGGTTCCTGTGACAACTACACCAATTAGTGAGGAAGCTAATGATATTGATCATGAAACTTCAGATCAAGTTTCTACTGAACCTCGTAGGTCTACCAGAGTAAGATCCGCACCAGAGTGGTACGGAAATCCTATTCTGGAAGTCATGTTACTAGACCATGATGAACCTACGAACTATGAGGAAGCGATGATGAGCCCAGATTCCGCAAAATGGCTAGAGGCCATGAAATCTGAGATAGGATCCATGTATGAAAACAAAGTATGGACTTTGGTTGACTTGCCCGATGATCGGCAAGCCATTGAGAATAAATGGATCTTTAAGAAGAAGACTGACGCTGATGGTAATGTTACTGTCTACAAAGCTCGACTTGTTGCAAAAGGTTTTCGACAAGTTCAAGGGGTTGACTACGATGAGACTTTCTCACCTGTAGCGATGCTTAAGTCTGTCCGAATCATGTTGGCTATTGCTGCATTTCATGATTATGAAATTTGGCAAATGGATGTCAAGACTGCATTCTTGAATGGATTTCTAGAAGAAGAGTTGTATATGATGCAACCTGAAGGTTTTGTTGATCCAAAAGGTGCTGACAAAGTGTGCAAGCTCCAACGTTCCATTTATGGACTGGTGCAAGCATCTCGGAGTTGGAATAAACGTTTTGATAGTGTGATCAAAGCATATGGTTTTATACAGACTTTTGGAGAAGCCTGTATTTACAAGAAAGTGAGTGGGAGCTCTGTAGCATTTCTAGTTTTATATGTTGATGACATATTATTAATTGGAAATGATATAGAATTTCTGGATAGCATAAAGGGATACTTGAATAAAAGTTTTTCTATGAAAGACCTCGGTGAAGCTGCTTACATATTGGGCATCAAGATCTATAGAGATAGATCAAGACGCTTAATAGGACTTTCACAAAGTACATACCTTGACAAAATTTTGAAAAAGTTCAAAATGGATCAGGCAAAGAAAGGATTCTTGCCTGTGCTACAAGGTGTGAAGTTGAGTCAAACTCAATGCCCGACCACAGCAGAAGATAGAGAGAAAATGAAAGATGTTCCCTATGCTTCAGCCATAGGCTCTATCATGTATGCAATGCTGTGTACCAGACCTGACGTATGCTTAGCAATAAGCTTGGCAGGTAGGTACCAAAGTAATCCAGGAGTGGATCACTGGACAGCGGTCAAGAACATCCTGAAATACCTGAAAAGGACTAAGGATATGTTTCTCGTATATGGAGGTGACAAAGAGCTAGTCGTAAATGGTTACGTCGATGCAAGCTTTGACACTGATCCGGACGATTCTAAATCGCAGACCGGATACGTGTTTTTATTAAACGGTGGAGCTGTAAGTTGGTGCAGTTCTAAACAAAGCGTCGTGGCAGGATCTACATGTGAAGCGGAGTACATAGCTGCTTCTGAAGCAGCAAATGAAGGAGTCTGGATGAAGGAGTTCATTTCCGATCTAGGTGTCATACCTAGTGCATCGGGACCAATGAAGATCTTCTGTGACAATACTGGTGCAATTGCCTTGGCAAAGGAATCCAGATTTCACAAGAGGACCAAGCACATCAAGAGACGCTTCAATTCCATTCGGGACCAAGTCCAAGTGGGAGACATAGAGATTTGCAAGATACATACGGATCTGAATGTTGCAGACCCGTTGACTAAGCCTCTCTCACGAGCAAAACATGATCAGCACCAAGACTCCATGGGTGTTAGAATCATTACTATGTAATCTAGATTATTGACTCTAGTGCAAGTGGGAGACTGAAGGAAATATGCCCTAGAGGCAATAATAAAGTTATTATTTATTTCCTCATATCATGATAAATGTTTATTATTCATGCTAGAATTGTATTAACCGGAAACATGATACATGTGTGAATACATAGACAAACATATAGTCACTAGTATGCCTCTACTTGACTAGCTCATTAATCAAAGATGGTTATGTTTCCTAACCATTGACATGTGTTGTCATTTGATTAATGGGATCACATCATTAGGAGAATGAGGTGATTGACATGACCCATCCCGTTAGCTTAGCACTTGATCGTTTAGTATTCTGCTATTGCTTCCTTCATGACTTATACATGTTCCTGTAACTATGAGAATTGTGTAACTCCCGTTTACCGGAGGAACACTTTGGGTACTACCAAACGTCACAACGTAACTGGGTGATTATAAAGGAGTACTACAGGTGTCTCCGAAGGTACATGTTGAGTTAGCATAATTCGAGATTAGGTTTTGTCACTCCGATTGTCGGAGAGGTATCTCTGGGCCCTCTCGGCAATGCTCATCACCTAAGCCTTGCAAGCATGTAACTAATGAGTTAGTTATAAGATGAAGTATTACAGAACGAGTAAAGAGACTTGTCGATAACGAGATTGAACTAGGTATTGGATACCGACGATCGAATCTCGGACAAGTAACATACCGATGACAAAGGGAACAACATATGTTGTTATGCGGTTTGACCGATAAAGATCTTCGTAGAATATGTAGGAACCAATATGGGCATCCAGGTCCCGCTATTGGTTATTGACCAGAAATGTGTCTCAGTCATGTCTACATCGTTCTTGAACCGTAGGGTCCGCACGCTTAAGGTTTCGATGACAGTTATATTATGAGCTTATGTATTTTGATGTACCGAAGGTTGTTCGGAGTCCCGGATATGATTACGGACATGACGAGGAGTCTCGAAATGGTCGAGACATAAAGAATGATATATTGGACGGATATATTTGGACACCGGAAAGGTTCCGGAGAAGTTTGGAGCCCCGGGAGGTTACCGGAACCCCCCGGGAGGTATATGGGCCTTATTGGGCCCATGTAGGAGGAAGAGAGAAGGAGCAAGGGAGGGGGGCGCGCCCCCCCAAGCCCAATCCGAATTGGGGAGGGGGGCCGGCCCCCCCTTTCCTTTCTCCTTCCCCCTCCTCCTATTACTACTACTAGTACTACTTCCTAATACTAGTACTCTTTCCTTCCCCCTCCAAATAAGATAAGGAAAAGAGAGGGAAACCTACTTGGAGTAGGTTTCCCCCTCCTCATCGCGCGCCCCCCCTAGGGCCGGCCACCTCCTCCCTCCCTCCTTTATATACGGGGGTAGGGGGGCACCCTAGAACACACAAGTTGATCATTGATCGTTCCTTAGCCGTGTGCGGTGCCCCCCTCCACGATATTACACCTCGGTCATATTGTAGCGGTGCTTAGGCGAAGCCCTGCAACAGGAGAACATCAAGATCGTAACCATGCCGTCGTGCTGACGGAACTCCCCCCGGCGCCTCTGCTGGATCGGAGATCGAGGGTGCGTCATCGAGCTGTACGCGTGTCAAGAACTCGGAGGTGCCAGAGTAACGGTACTTGGTTCGGTTGAACCGGAGGACGTACGACTACTTCCTCTATGTTGCGTCAACACTTCCGCTTCGGTCTACGAGGGTACGTAGACAACACTCTCCCCTCGTTGCTATATCATCACCATGATCTTGCGTGTGCATAGGAAATTTTTTGAAATTACTACGTTCCCCAACATGATGAAGCCATGAATTTCTCCAATACTTTGACACAAGGCAACCTCTCGACCGCTCGGCAATCCTCGACCCTCGACCCCTCGATGACCCTCGAACCCTCGGCGACTCTCGACCCCTCGCACTACTAGGGAAAACCCTAGTAGTAGCGCGGGTTTTGAGGCTAGCAGCAGAGCGGGTGGCCGCACTACTAATAAGGCGCTACAGCTAACTCATAGTATTAGCGCGGCCCCTACCCGCGCTACTACTGTTGACGATATCAGCAGCGCTTTTTAAGAACGCGCTACTATTACCTAGCTGTAGCGATTTCGCCATCCCTCGCTACTGCTATATCTTTCATCATTTTCCCAGTACCGCTTTCCCTTTCAATTTCCCCTTTCCCTTTCAGTTTCCCTTTCAGATACTAGATACTAGGTACTGCTAGTAGATATCAAATTCATAAACCATTACTAGGTAGTACTCCCTTCGTTCCAAATTACTCGTCGTGGTTTTAGTTCAAACCACGACGAGTAATTTGGAACGAAGGGAGTACTAGATAACAATTTCATGCATAGTCAACATGCATCCTCAAGCAGTACAAGGTCATATCAATGACCATTATCATATGTAGTTCTAGATTATATCGACGACGATCATCATATGTAGTTCTAGATGATATAGCCACACACACATATGTAGTTCTAGATGATATATCCACACACACATATGTAGTTCTAGATGATATCGAAGACAATCATCATCCTCAAGCCTGGGCGGTTGGTGTTCCTGATAGTAATTAGGTTGGCCTGTCCAACACGAAGATTCTTGCCATCGAGGAATTTCTTCCACCCAATCGAGTTTAAGTGTGTGCGACCGTCCATGTCCACGCGGTAAGTACAGGTTGTGCCGGAGCCCCTTGTAGTAAGGCGTAGTCCAGCTGAGCCTTCTTCATCAGGCTCGATACCATAACTCACAGATATGCTCTTTGCCAATTTCTGAATAAGAAAAACATATCAATTAATAAATAGCCTCGCAAATAAGTACATATGGATTATCTACACTATTAATAGTTTCCTTAGATTCTACACTAAAACATATCATCGACTAGATTCCACACAACATACCATATCATTGGACTGTGCACTAAGTAATTCATCGGATAATTTGCATTTGCAAGTATAACATACCATATCATGTCGATCAACCATGGTATTTTTCAAGCGGGTCACGAATGGCACCCCGACAAAGTCAGCACATGGCGGAATTATGTCCCACAGGTTGGACACATCCTCCTCACTCAGCCTTGTTCTTTGTGCTACGATGGCTTCATGAAGTGGGTGCTCATCATCTTCATCGAGTGGGTCCTCATTATCTTCATCATCTTCGTCATCTTCATCATCTTCCACCAGGTTGAGATAAATGACAGCTAGCTTGGGTCTTTCTGCTCGGAAGGAGAAGCTGATCAACTCACCACCAGTAAGACGCATGCGAACGACGAAACGGGCCCATCCATCTCCTCCAATCTGCAACATATTGCGTCCTTTCTCGACCTCCATAGTGTACGACCCCTAGGAGCCTCAAATGTGACAGTGTGTCCTGTCAGCTTGTTGAATTTCAACCTCACATTGCATGGGACAATCTGTGTAAAATAAGCAAAATGACACAATGCAGTAATGCCAACACTAAAAATAAAATAGTTATTACATTTCATCTAATTTCTTACCGCCGCATGACGAAAACTCGGCTGGAAGTAGATGCCTAATAGCTTGCCAGTTGCAAGGCTGCTGGCGCATCTTGACTTGCACAGTCGACATAGTGGTGGTGGTGGTGGCACCATTTTTCCTAAAGCAATATGAGCAAAGGATTAACGATCAACTAAATCAAAATGTTCTATGTCAACTAAATCAACTAGCCTACTAAATCAACTAAATCAAAATGTTCTAAATCAACTAAATCAACTAGCCTACTAAATCAACTAAATCAAAATGTTCTAAGTCAACTAAATCAACTAGCCTACTAAATCAACTAAATCGTATCAACTAAATCAAAATGTTGCATATGAACTAGCCTACTAAATCAACTAAATCAAAAATGTTCTAAGTCAACTAAATCAACTAGCCTACTAAATCAACTAAATCAAAATGTTCTAAATCAACTAAATCAACTAGCCTACTAAATCAACTAAATCAAAATGTTCTAAATCAACTAAATGAACTAGCCTACTAAATCAACTAAATCAAAATGTTCTAAGTCAACTAAATCAACTAGCCTACTAAATCAACTAAATTATATCAACTAAATCAAAATGTTGCATATGAACTAGCCTACTAAATCAAAATATAGCGGGCAGGAGGGAGAAGGAGGGGCGACTCGAGGAGAGAGAAGAGAGTAGGATGGAGGAGGAAGGCAGAGCGAGGAGGGGCCGGCCGGCGCGTCCAGAGGAGGGAGGACGGAGGAGGAAGGCGGAGCGAGGAGGGGCCGGCCAACAGCGAGTGGAGAGGGAGGACGGAGGAGGAGGCCGGTATCGAGTCCAGCAAGGAGGAGGAGGTGACGGCAGCGCAGACGGAGGAGGGGCGACGGGGGTGGACCGGCACGGAGGATTCAGAGGGGATCCAGTGAGTGTGTGACTGTGTGAGTGGATCGGATAGAGGAGATGCGGGTGGGAGATGAATGGCTTAGCAGTAGCGCGCTGTAGGAAAAGATGCTACTGCTAAGCTATCTAGCAGCAGCGCCTTTCACAATGAAGCGCTCCTGCTATGTGTCAGCATGTAAAAATAGACTTTGTTCAATATATCAAAAATACATTGATCATCAACGATCTTTTTGTGTACAATCTGATTTGTCAATATGAGTCCTCACCGGTTTAGGAACAGGTGAAGACTCATATTGCAGCCACAAATTCTACACATAGAGTTCAATAAAGACCAAGTGCTTGTCAAAGTTTGAGAAGTAACATATTTAAGGTGGTAGAAACTCTCTTCACGGAGCAAGGTGGGACTAAATTTTTGTAGTAAACTTAGTAGTAGCGCTTATTCGAGAAATGCGCTACTACTATGCTACGTAGCAGTAGCGCCCGTCGTTATAACGCGTTGCTGCTATAACTAGCCTCGCGGCGGCCTCGTGGGAATTGTAGCAGTAGCGCCTCTTTGAGCGGGTGTGCTACTGCTATATTTGTTTCAGCAGCGAGTTACTGCTGAGCACACTACTGCTAATTAGCAGCAGCGCCTTATTTTAAAGTGCGCTGCCGATACGATTCTGTGTATAGGCTTTTCCCTAGTAGTGTCGGCGTCCCTCGACCCCTCGACGACCCTCGCGCCTCGAACCCTCGGCGACCCTCGACCCCTCGGTGACTCTCGACCCTCTACCCTAGTTCCCGAACCTCGACCACTCAAACCCTCGGTGATCCTCGACACCTCGGTGACCCTCGACCCTCTACCCTAGTTCCTGACCCTCGACCGCTCGGTGATCCTCGACACCCTCGTTCTCGATAAAAATTAAGAAGAGGAAGAGATCCCCCCTCTTCTTCTCTTCTTCTTCCTCTCCTCTTCTTCTCTTCTTCTTCTCCTTCTTTGTCTTCTTATTTTTCTCTCCTCTTCTTCTCTTTTTCTCCCCTTTCTCCTCTCCTTCTTTTTCTTCCCTTCTTTGACCCCCCTCATGTTGAAGTTATCGGGGAGGGGGTATATCGACCCCCCCTCATGTCGAAGTTATCAGGGATGTGGTATATCGACCCCCACCCCCTCATCATGCATATATAGCTACCACATACATATATACATTGAAAAAATTACATCTATGAAACAAAAACATTAATACACATATGAAAAAAATACATATATGAACAAAAACATGCTCTGAACAAAAAAGTTAATCTAATAAAAAATTAATCTAATAAAAAACATTCATACATACATACATATATATACATTCTATACATATGAACAAAAAAGTAATCTAATAAAAAAAATAGGGCCGGGACGGCGCGGCGGCTCATAGCGGGGGCGCTAGCGACGGCGACAGCGGGAACGGCGAGGGCGCCGGCGCGCGGGGGCGGGCTGCGGGCAGGGGCTCAGCGCGGGGCAGGGGCGGGCGCGGCGACGGCGTGCTTGGGGGCAGGGGCAGCGCGGCGACGGCGTCGGAGGCAGGGGCGGGGCAGCGACGGTGTTGGAGGCAGGGCGACGACGGCGACGATGATGAGGAGCAGCGCTGGGGCATCGGGCACGAACTAACAATGAAACTAAAAAATTTGACAAGTCCTACTTATATAGACAAAGCATTGGTCCCGGTTGGTGCCACCAACGAGGACCAAAGGTCACTTTCAGCAGACCAAAGGGTGGAAAACAGAGACCTTTGGTCCCGGTTGGTGGCACCAACCGGGACTAAAGGGGGGTATTGGTCCCAATTGGTGGCACCAACCGGGACCAAAGGCTTAGTCCTGGTTCGAGCCATGAACCGGGACCAAAGGCCTTGTGCTGGAATTGGCGTGGTGCGGTGGGATGTTTAGTCCCACCTCTCTAGTTGAGAGAGCTCGAGAGTGGTTTATAAGTGCTGCTGCGCCCACCCTCTTGAGCTCCTCTCAACTACAGGCTTTCGGGCCTACTCTGTCATCCCTTGCCCGTGGGCCTACTAGGCCTACTGCGGGCCTGAATCCTGGCCCATGGTTGGGTTTCTAGTCATATTCAAGCCATGGTGGCCCAGTAAGTGGCATTTTTTTAATTTTATTTCCAATTTTTTCTTTTCTTTTTTGCTTTATTTATTTTATTTTGTTTCTACTTACAACAAAATACTTACTATTGTTATTTTTATTATTTTATTAAAGTTTATTTTGTTTCTACTTATTTATTTTATTTTGTTTCTACTTATTTATATTTTTATTTTTTTCTCTTTTTATTTATTTTATGAAAATCCTTTTTGCTTTTAATATTTTCAATGGAAAATACTTTGATAATTTGAGTTGCATAAATTTTATATAATTCTACACTTCTAGGGAAAACCCTACCAGTAGCGCTGGTTTTGTGCTCACTAGTAGCGCGGGTAGGCGCGCTACTAATAAGGCGCTACAGCTATTGCTTAGCAGTAACGCGTGCCCGCACGCGCTACTGCTAGGACAAATAGCTGCAACGTTTGTTCAGTACCACGCTACTGCTAAGGTAACTACTTCCAGCGTGTTTTCTGTCCATCGCTACTAGTATTCTTTTTTTTATTTTTTTTATTTTTAGTGTATTTATGCGCCATCGTACAAATATTGGTACAATACCAGTTATGAGGTTTACATCATTATGTCCATAACAGTGTGTCAAATGAAGGTGGATTAGGTTCAAGTGGAGGCAATATGTGGTGCATGTCAAAAGTATACTACTAATCCAAACTTGATCTAGTTTGGACTAGTAGGACTTTCGATGTGCACCACATGTTGCCTCCACTTGAATCTAATCCGCCAGCACAAGCTATTTAATCATCATCATAGTCATTACCACCAACATTATTTATTTAATCACCACTAACACTAGCTAATAATAATCATCATAGTCATTACCACCAACACTAGCTATTTTATCATCATAGTAATAGTGTAGCACATCATCATCCTCAAACTCATTTCTAGCTAGCTAATCACTCTTGCTGCTCTCTCTTAGGTAAAATAACATAAAACATGTATAGCTCTCCTCCTTGATCAAGCTGGAGCATGTAGATGAACCTGTCTCCTAATCGTGGGTAGCGCATCTGTTTGCTGCCCCCTAGTACTTCTCTGCGCTCCCCCATCACATATTTGGTGAAGTCTTGCACTATTAAGCATCACTCGCTAATCTTGAATGCACTAAAGTAATCTGTAGGATATCTTGGCCGTAAGCTGATAATACTCATGGTACCTTTAGTCTCGATCCCATAAGGCACAACATTCATCGGCAGTCCCTGTTGAAGAACATCGTATGGTAACATACTTAGCAATGAAGTTTAGCTTCAAAACTAATGTATGGAAAAGATGAACTGAGGACAAATAGTAAAAATCTTACCATCCTTCCTAAATAGATGTGACCGTAGTTCATTACGAACACTATTGGTCGCACATTTTCAGTACTAACATTTCTAAATGCAGGAAGAAAATTTGTCTTGACAGTATCAAGATCCTCAAGCCATGAAACATAATGACTGAGCTCCTCGCAGTTGAGTTCAACCCCAGGACAGTATATGGTCCTGTCTACCAAGCGTTGGACATGTTTGCTTGCACCGAAATAAGCTGACAATACAAATTAGTGGTCAACTATTTTTGAATAAACAATATCAAATACATAAATATAGTTGAGAAACTTACATAATGGTATAACTGGAGGCGTCTGCACATCGACCCAGATGTCGGTATTACCTTGAATATCATCTTCCGGACGAATATCAAAGGTGATAACCATATCAGGCTCAAATGCATAAGTCTTGCATAGTGCTCGCCATGTTTTGCATCCAAAATAGGTGTAGTCGTCTGAATTGTATAATTTTGCATGGAAAATATAACCATGCTCGGTCTTCAAGTAAACTTTCTTTTCCTCCATACTATGACTGAAACCTATCTTATCCAATACAAAAACTCTTGCATGGCAGGGGTTACGCTAGTAGAATAGTAAAAAAAAATATAAGTTGAAGCAAATGAAGCAGATGTCATGCTTAATTACGAAAAAAGACTTGGCGTTGTGACTTACTGTATCCACTTCGAAGTTCTCGTCCAGCTTGATGCTGAAGCGCCTATCATCATCTAGGAAGATTCTGTCGCACAGGCTGCGCTCGTCTTTGCAGTATTTGCAAATACCGAAATCCTTTTCGTTGTCAGACATTTCCTATGTTCATAGTTAAAACATTAATTGAAAATAGATCGAAGACAACTACCAGGATACACAACACACAAATCCGGGGCACTCGATATTTCCTACATATTCTGGCACAATTCATGCCAAAATTCACGGAAAAATCCGGCATGACCTTTGCTAAAATAGGACATATCGAGCGCCTGAAATTTGCCGGAACGGAAATGAATCAACACTCCGGCAAAACATAGGCCACTCGGAGGTGTAAACTGCAAACATGACCGGCCACTTCGATATTGAGCAACACAAGATATACATTTCAAAATATCTTATAGGACTCAAATTAGCATGCATTCAATAAGCAAAAGTAAATCATCTTAGGCGTCCGTACATCGTCGAATATTATCACTAATACATCACGAATAGTGTCCTACATATAACATCACTAATATAACTGCCCTAATTACCGTCTAATTTGATGAACCTATAGGGGTGGAAAGTGGTACCGGATATTTCAATTATCCAAATATAAAGTGAAATAAGTGGTCAAATTTTACTCGTTTTACGATTCATCTTAGCAATTTGATTCGTTTTCACCCTTACATGAACCCTAACTCATTTGAGCCGCATCCGCATCCGATTTTTTTCCACTCTTACATGAAACCTAACTAATTTGATGCAACTAAAATATAAAGAAACCCTAGGCAGAGGTAGGGGAGAGGGAGGAGCGGGCGTGCTCACCTCGGGTGCCTGCGACGAGGGAGGGGCAGGGCGGTGTCGAGGTCAGGGTCGGGGCTCGGGCGCATGGTGGATGGCGGCCGGCATCGAGGTCGGGGTCGGGGGCGGTGTACGAGGCGGCGTTGAGGTCGGGGGCGGGGGCGGCATTTAGTCTGGAGTCAGGGCGGTGTAGAGGGTGCGGAGAGCGTGCGGCGGCCGACGGGCGACGGCGGCGGCGAGAGTGGAGAGAGTTGGATTTGGGGGAAGTGGCCGCGTGGGGAAGGACGAACCCCGTGGTTAAGTCAGAAGTAGCAGTAGCGCGTTCCAGGAAAAGCGCTGCTGCTATCTTAGCTACAGTGCGTTCTGTGATACACGCTACTACTACTCCTTTCTCTTTTTCCCCCCTTTTTATTCAGTTTTCTTCACATTTTATTTTTTTTCCTTTCACCTTATTCTATTTCTTTCATTTTCAATTACCTTTCTATTTTCTTTCCATTTAATTTTATAACCTTTAGCAGTAGTGAGTTTATATAAAAACGCGCTGCTACAAATAAAGTAGCGGTAGCGCGGTTCGTCATAGGTCGCTACTACTATGTGTAGCCTATCGGCTAAGCCGTGGGAATTTTAGTAGTAACGTGTTTACAGCCAGACGCACTACTGCTAGATCTTTATCTGCAATGCGGTTTCCTCAGGCGCGCTACTGCTACTTAGCACCAGCGTGCTTTTTTGACCCACGCTACTGCTAAAGTTCTGTGTATAAGGTTTTCCCTAGTAGTGCTAGTTTCAATAATACTAGAGGTTTATAAAAGATTTTTAGTTGATTCCTTTTGCTATTAGACTTTCATTAAAGTTTTCTAGTTCATTCTTTTTTCTATTAGAGTTTCATTAAAGTTTTCTAGTTCATTCTTTTTTCTATTAGAGTTTCATTAAAGTTTTCAACCCTTTATGACTTTATCTGCTATTTTTCATGCATTTACTGATTTTTTTGTGCTAAATGACCATGAAATTGAAAAGCACTTCAAATGAACTCTGAAGAGGTTGAAAATTGGCATGATATCATCATTTCACCCACATAGCATGCATGTGCTAAAAAGTTGAGAGGGTTACGGCAAAAACTGGATGCACTTTGTGTACAAAATGGACAATCTCTTTCGAAGTATCAGGGTTTCGGACGAAAACTCATTTGTTACAAAGGGATTTCATTTTTTTGAACTTATTTGAACTCCAGACTTTTTGTGTGTTCAAAGTGCACCACTCAAAGCCACATCATCAATTTTCAACCCTTTCTGATTTCATTTGTTATTTTTCATGCATTTACTGATTTTTTGAGCTTTATGACCTTGAAATTGAAAATCACTACAAATGAACACTGAAAAGGTTGAAAGTTGCCATGGTATCATCATTTCACCCACATAGCATGTGCTAAAAAGTTGAGAGGGTTACGGCAAAAACTGGATGCACTTCATGTACAAAGCAAACAATCTCTTTCGAAGTATCCGGGTTTCATACAAAAACTCGTCTATTACAGAGGCATTTCATTTTTTTTATCTTATTTGAACTCTGGACTTTTTGTGTGTTCAAAATGCAGCATTCAAAGCAACATCATCAATTTTGAACCCTTTCTGACTTCATTTGTTATTTTTCATGCATTTACTGATTTTTTGAGCTATATGACCCTGAAATTGAGAAGCACTTCAAATCAACTCTGAAGAAGTTGAAAATTGGCATGGTATCATCATTTAACCCACATAGCATGTGCTAAAAAGTTGAGAGGGTTACGGCAAGAACTGGATGCACTTCGTGTATAAAAGGGACAATCTCTTTCGAAGTATCAGGGTTTCATTCGGAAACTCGTCTGTTACAAAAGGCATTTCATTTCTTCACATGTAACTGCACTGATATTCTAGATCAAAGGCATCATCATAATAGTTGTGGAGAGAAAGTCTTCACTTTTTCTTTTCTTGTGTCCTTTTTTTATTGCGCCGTAACCATGGATATTCTTCATCATTTAATAGGGTGCTTGGGTCTGCCTTGACTTTGAAAGGAGGAATTTCATGAAACTTTTCATAATCTTCATATATATCTGTCTTGCCCTCCACTCCCACGATGTCTCTTTTTCCTGAAAGAACTATGTGGCGCTTTGGCTCATCATATGATGTATTCACTTCCTTATCTTTTCTTTTTCTCGGTTTGGTAGACATGTCCTTCACATAGAAAACCTGCAGCACATCATTGGCTAGGACGAATGGTTCGTCTGTGTACCCAAGATTGTTCATATCCAATGTTGTCATTTCGTACTGTGGGTCTACCAGTACCCTGCCTCCTGACATATTGACCCATTTGCACTTAAACAAAGGGACCTTATAATCATGTCCGTAGTCAAGTTCCCATATGTCCGCTAAGTAACCATAATATGTGTCCTTTCTCCTCTTGGTTGCTGCATCAAAGTGGACACCGCTGTTTTGGTTGGTGCTCTTTTGATCTTGGGTCATCGTGTGAAATGTATTCCCATTTATCTCGTATCCTCTGTAAGTCAATACAGTCGAAGAAGGTCTCCTGGACAACGAGTACAGCTCGTCACAAACAGTGTTGTCACCTCTGAGACGTGTTTCCAACCAACTGCTGAAAGTCCTGATGTGTTCACATGTAATCCAGCCATCACACTGTTCCGGGTGTTTGGAGCGCAGACTGTTCTTGTGTTCATCGACATACGGGGTCACCAAGGTAGAGTTCTATCGAACTGTGTAGTGTGCTTGAGACCAAGAATGCCCGTCCTACATATTATTGAGTCCCCTCCAAGCGTGCCTTTTCTAGTCAGTCTCCCCTCATACCGCGATTGAGGGAGACCAATCTTCTTAAGGTCAGGAATGAAGTCAACACAAAACCCAATGACATCCTCTGTTTGATGGCCCATGGAGATGCTTCCTTCTGGCCTAGCGCGGTTACGGACATATTTCTTTAGGACTCCCATGAACCTCTCAAAGGGGAACATATTGTGTAGAAATACGGGGCCCAAAATGACAATCTCGTCTACTACATGAACTAGGACGTGCGTCATGATATTGAAGAAGGATGGTGGGAACACCAGCTCGAAACCGACAAGACATTGCGCAACATCACTCCTTAGCCTTGGTATGATTCTGGATTGATCACCTTCTGAGAGATTGCATTGAGGAATGCACATAGCTTCACAATGGCTAATCGAACATTTTCCGATAGAAGCCCCCTCAATGCAACCGGAAGCAGTTGCATCATAATCATGTGGCAGTAATGAGACTTTAGGTTCTAAAACTTTTTCTCTGGCATATTTATTATTCCCTTTATATTCGATAAGAAGCTAGACGGGACCTTCATACTGAGCAGGCATTCAAAGAAGATTTCCTTCTCTTCTTTGGTAAGAGTGTAGCTGGCAGGACCTTCATACTACTTTGGAGGCATGCCGTCTTTTTCCTGCAAACGTCGAAGGTCCTCCCGTGCCTCTAGTGTATCTTTTGTCTTCCCATACACGCCTAAGAAGCCTAGCAGGTTCATGCAAAGCTTCTTTGTCACGTGCATCACGTCGATTGAAGAGCGGACCTCTAGGTCTTTCCAGTAGGGTAGGTCCCAAAATATAGATTTCTTCTTCCACATGGGTGTGCGTCCCTCAGAGTCATTCAGAATAGATAGTCCATCGGGACTGAGGGAGTCCTGGATTAAGGAGTCCTCGGGCGTCCGGCCTATGTGACGTGGGCCGGACTAATGGGCCATGAAGATACAAGATAGAAGACTTCTTCCCGTGTCCGGATAGGACACTCCTTTGCATGGATGGCAAGCTTGGCGTTCGGATATGAAGATTCCTTCCTCTGTAAACCGACTCTGTACAACCCTAGGCCCCTCCGGTGTCTATATAAACCGGAGGGTTTAGTCCGTAGGGGACACTACTAGGAAAAGGCCTACTAATGGCGCATCGGTTTTGCCTACTAATGGCGCATTACCAGTGCGCCATTAGTACCACGCCACTAGTATTTTTTACTAAGGGCGCACCAAGCAGTGCACCATTAGTATGTAACACCATGCGCCATTAGTGTGCCTCCCGGGGGGCCATACGTAAGTATGTGCTTTGTTATACTAATGGCGCATTCTGTGGTGATGCGCCATTAGTATCCTTTGGCATACTAATGGCGCACCTAGTGGTGATGCGCCATTAGTATGAATATTTGTTTTTTTTTACTTTTTTGATTTTTGCACAGGTTACAAAATATATTATTGGACAGAATATAGACAGCAACACACAGCAACATCAGATTCATCGAATACAATAGAAGATTAGTCTCTGAATACAGTTCATCATATTAGTCTCCGAATTCAAAATACCAAACAAAGATAAAAAAATTACAAGTCTCAATACCGCGAGTATCGAGTTTGCCTTCACATTACAAGTCGATATCGATCATCTAAACTACCATCACATAGAAGAGAGCTGCGGTCATCACGATGAGCATCATTGTGATCAAACTGGTCTTCATCCGGTTCCTCCAACGCTCCCTCCTCTCTCCCGCTAGATAGCGGGCGTATCTAGATTCGGCCTCCGCCCTAGTGGTGTACCCTTTGTAACTGTTACCGCTGAAACGGTGAACCTGTCTCCGACACTCCTCCCAGTCGTCGTAGACTCCGGGAACCTTACCCTTGTACACGACATACGACGGCATCTCCATGCACAAGCCAAACAACATACAATACATAAGCAATATGTAAGTATGCAACAAAAGGATCGGAAGAGAAAAGCAAGACATTAATAGCACGATTCATGGTCCTACTAATAAATAGCATCGATTAAATCTAAGTTGAACAACTGTCCAAACCAAAGAGACATACGAATTCATTAAAGTTTAATTACAACATGAGCCAATCAATGTTTCAGAACTACACATCACTACTTTCGACTCGACTCATCGGACAGGAGCGTGGATGAAGCCGCCGTCTATCGTGATGGTCATGAAATCGCGGTCGTTGTCACCCTGCATTTGTAGTGTTCCATCTATCTCATTGTTGGACGGTTGATATCTGAGGAAGAACTGCCCCGAGGTATGAAGGACATCTTGATGGATGATGTCCGCAAACTCCGACTGGATGCGAAAGAATTCTTGTCAGAGGTCCGCCTCCTGGATTGCCGACAAGTACGCAGCCCAATCTTTGAGATTATCTGGTAGCAGAAGGTGATGATGGTCCCTTACGATCGCCCGCATGTGATGGAGGGCGTAGTAGGCATCCTTCTGACCGCCAGGCGGCTGCTTGACGCAGCAGAACTTCGTATTGTGTGAGAACATGTGCTTGCCATACTTACGAACTGCCCTGGTGAAGGTGCCTCAAGATTTGGCGTAGCCGGGGAGAACATCATCAAGAACTTTCTTGACATTTGTGTAGTCTATCTTGGAGTTACGGTTCGGGTCGAAATACGTGGCCATGGAATATTTCAGGCTTAAGAGGATGAGTGTGCAATGTGTGTCACTGCATAGAACACGGAATGTTGGAAAAAAAAGAACGATCAAAATCTAAGAAATCATATGTTACGGGGTGGTTAAGGGATGACTTACTCGGGAAAGTAAGCCACAAGCAAGTTATCCTTATCTGGGTTTGCCAGAATGACGCCTTCGAGGTGTGAACTCGCAACTTGGCGGTCCCCAGCGCTGCTCAAGTGCTTGGCACGCATGTAGAAGGGGTCAACTATCACGATGTCCGGGGTCTTGTCTCTAATGATCCGCATCTCCATACTCAGCGAAAACAGCCGAACGAAGGTGTAGTGCAGCGGATGAAGGTTAAACATAGCAAAGATGTCATCAAACCGCAGGACGATCGTACCCCCGATGTCGCCATCCACAAAGTCCTTGCCCTCTGGCACCTTGGCCATGAAAACCGGGTATGCCACATCATTCTCTCAGAGACGCCGCTTCTCCAAAGAAAGAACACTGTCGTGCAGACTCCGCATAGCACCGGTTGCAGCATTGAGCATATTTGGTGGTAGCATCGCCCTACCCACCACATGCACCCTCCTCGAGATATCCTTAGGTAAAGATGGCCCGTCCTGAGCACGGATCAAACTCGGTGCCGGCTGGCTCGCACCAGCGCCCTTGTTAGTCTTTCGTTTCCGTCCCTTCTTCTTGATCTCCTGTAATGGGACCGAGTTCTGCTCACAGACCGCCTTCTTGAGCGTGTTGGGGCTGATAATATTTCGCACCTCAGCTATTTGAGGCTCGGTGAAGGCGGGAGCTCGAGGGGTCTCCTGAGAACTGAACGCCAGACGACGCTTGTTGCAATTGGATTTCTCCGCCGTACCAGCTAGATTGCGGTGGTCTTGGTTGGGTTCTTGAGAAAGAGGCCCACAGAACTCGTCAGCGTACCCATGTTCGGCAAAGTACTTATCGACTTTGGTAAATGTACCGTCGTCGTTGTCGTCGTCGTCCGGATCCTGTGCCATAGGGCTGTCCGGATCCTGTGCCATAGGGATGTCCGGCATAGGGATGTCCGGCAGGTCCGGTAGCGTTGCGGCGTTCCTGCCATGGCTTGGCGCTGGCACGACTGGCGGTCTTGTCTGTGGGGTGGTGTCCCCCGCCCCCAAACAAATCTGGCTCTTCGGCCAAAGTAGGGGCCAGTTTACGCAGGCGCTAAGGGTCATCTCATCTTCTTCGTCGGCCCCAGCGGGTCGAATCGTAGGTAACAGCTCGTCGCAGCCTGGCAGCACCCGAACCACTTCAACCCTATACACTGTGGGTGGCATCGGCTTACCGTGGAACATGGGGTTTCCCGGTTGAATGGTTCTTCCCTTGGCGACATCGACCAACTCGGCGCCCACGAAGTGCAGAAGAGTGCAAGGAACGTCGGCGGCGCCCTGCGAAAACATGTAGGGCGTCAGGGATGCCCAGTCAAAGGCAAGGAGATGAAGTCATCGGCCGAGAGGCTTAGTTACCATGATGCCGTCGAGCTCGGCTAATGTCGAGGCACCGCCAACAGTGGGCGTGCAACTGACGGAGGGGGCGCTTGCTGGCGAGGTGCCGGCCGGCGTAAACCCGGGTGCATTAAGCTCCAATGCCCGTGCCGGCGCCGGAGACACGAATACCGCCTCCGCCGGAGACACCAATGGCACCACCGGAGACACGAATGGCGCCGCCAGAGACACCAATGGCGCCGCCTGTGCGCTGTGCGAGTTGCTCGCTGTGAAGCTGGAAACCGGGGGAGGCCCCTGTTGGCCGCCCGCAATCCACGTCGTCAGCCCATGAATTAATGTAGGCACCATGGCGTTGAGCTTCGTTCCTAGTTGTTGTTCCACTTGCTCTTGGACAAGCTCCGGAATCCGCGCCACTTGTGCCTTGAGTGCTTCAACCTCGCGCGTCTAGCTTTCCGAGCTGGTCTTTTTCTCCTTCCGCCCACCAGCGGTATAGTATGACGACCATTTTGTGGACAAGCCTTTGCCGGCCACACGACCAGCTGACGTCAGCTTACTGAGCTTATCCTTGTTTTTCATTACATTCAACGCCCTATTTAAAGGGGTGTCGAAAGGGGAGCTCTGAGATGACCCCGCGCTACTGCTTTCAGTGTCCTGCAGAAGGAACGTGAACCATTTAGAAATATTGGGGATTAATTAGAGTGCAACCATATGGAGCTAATTACGCGGGGGTGTATTCCTTACCAGAACAAGCTCAAGCGCCCTGGTCTTTGGATCCGTGGTAAGCTCCTTTGTTATCGGGTCCTCCTTGTACCGGGCCCTGACAAAGTTCCTGGTCTGCTTGGCACCGCTGTATTTCTCGAAGCGGGGCGGTAGGCCTTGCTCGGCACGCTCCGCGTCCTCCTTGTCCATATAGGCTCCGCCACTCTTTAACCGCCGGGACCGAGTTTGTGTTCCCCTAAGTTCAACTCCCGCATTTCTTTCCCCCACTGACTTGATTCGGAGGTTGCGCTGCTCTCGCACTTGATCTTGAACTCCTTGTACTCATCTTCGCTCATCAAAGGATATTTTGCCTTGATCTTCTCATAACTATCACCTTTATCAATCATTCTCTTCACCGCGCTTATCCAAGTAGACAGGGCCGTGCTCATCCTCGTGAGGGCGGCACTGTTCACTTTATTCCCTGAGAGGCGTGTGTTTTCAAATTCGGCGGGGAACTTGTATCGTTCGTGCAGCTTCGTGAAGAGGAGGTTGCGCAAATTCCCGTGGTCCTTATGCCTAAGGTTCTCGGTGTTGATCGAGACGGTGCTCCGGAGAATGCACCCGAGCTGAAGCGAGTACCCCTTGACTATATGTTTGGGCTCCGTTGGATGCCCGTCGGAGTCCACTTGAGTGAATTCCTCCTTGAGGGTGCGGAGCGCATTCGGGCGCCGGTCCTTCCTTTGCTTCTTCGGTTGGCTGCCATCTGTGTGTGCGCCGCCATCATTAGTGGTGGCATCCTCGGCGGCACCATCAGTGATGTCATCCCCGACGCCACTAGGGGTTGTGTAGTCAGGATCGGTGTTTTCCGCGGCGTCCTCGTAGCGGTGAGGTTGTTCCTCCATCTCCTGGGACAGCCCCCAGAATTGCTTGCCGCCCGAACCGCCGGCCTCATCGTGGTTGGCCATGTTTCGCTCTAAATAGGAAAACAGTTTGGTCAAAAAGTTGGTTATTGTTAAGGAACAAGATCATGGTCTCATCATTTAGGGTTTGTCGACACCGAGGCATCCTAAAAGCTAAGCTTTTATCATTTAGGGTTTGTCGGCGCCGAGGCACCCTAAAAGCCTAAGCGTACATCATTTAGGCATCGACACCGAGGCATCCGGGGCAGCCAAGTTAAGTTTTCATCATTTAGGGTTTATCGATGCCGAGGCACCCTAGGTTGGGCCTAATCACTTGGCACTAATCACTTGGCTCTATTGCCACCTATGTTGGGTTTATCATCTAGGGTTTATCGATGCTAAGGAGAATTCTAAGTTGGGCCTAATCACTTGGCTCTATTGCCACCTATGGTTTAATGCAGCAAGAATGGCGGGGCAGTTGATCCTACTTAATTAAGTACTAAGATACCCCGGCCCATGCATTAGTCGCAAGTACCCCATATGTCCTATTTTTAGCAAAGCCATGCTAAAATTCACGGAAAATTTCAGCATGACCTTTGCTGAAAATAGGACATATGGAGTACCCGAATTTGCCGGAACGGAAGTTAATCGACATTCTGGCAAACTCAAGGGCCTCTCGTGGTACATGCAAATTCATCACGACATAATGGTCGGAGACAAAACCCAGCAAACTAGCAAGATGATCATCATCTTTGCAAGATAGTAGCTCAAGTTTTTGACAGTAGCGTCTGAAGAAAACAACATTGCAACATTCAAGTTCAGACATACACACTGAACATTTGACCAGTTACAGTTCTAAGGAAAGGGAGTTACAGTTTAACATCATCAAGTAGTGTTACTAATATAGGTGCAAATTACAAAGGCTGACAAAGCGACAGATCATAGGATTAACAAAACTAAGAGACTATCAAATTTAAGCCGACCTAAAAAGAAGAAATACAAGTCCTCAGTAAGTGTAAGAGAAGTCTACTAGAGCTGTAAACAGACTTAAAAACCCAACTACTGGACACAGTAAATCATGGTCATTTTAAGTGTAAAAAGAGTTCCACATGACAGTAGATGATGGAAAGAGCTCAAATACTAGTACAAAGATAAACTTGAAAGATGATCAATAACAGCCGCAGAGATACTACTGTGAAGCAAAATTTGACGGAAAGAGGAAATTCAGAACATGAGAGACAAAACTCTATTTTCATGACAGAACATGCTCAGGGCTTCAATTTGAAATACTACTGGAAGATAACTAACTAAAAATATGTGGAAGTGGAGCATTACTACTCTACATTTTTAGTAACAACAATACATATATAGCAATTGGAAGCAAACAGATGTACACATAAGATAAAAATGTAGTGCTGGAAGTTTAATGCTTACAAAAGACTTGCTGAAATAGTGAAAAATATGGAGTCACCAAGCTGGCTAAGAAACTCCCAAAGTCCACTAGCAAATCCAAGATCTAATCCTGTTACACACATCATAACAATTTAAGATAATTAGGATAAGGATAGTAGGAAATGAAAAAGAAAGAGCTCAAAAAAAATCACAACAGAAAAATAATAAAAACCTAGTCCTAGAAGAAAATAAATCCTAAAAGAAAAGAAATCCTAAAATCTGGAGCAAGTCCTAGCAGTAGTAGTCCAACTAGATGGCCACCACTACTACTCCTATCACTACAGTAATTTAGGTACACCCAACAGACCTTAAACTACTACTTCATCAATGATGACTCACATGGTACAAAAGAAGTTGAGTGGACCAAGTTACAAATCCAACAAGATTCTAGGATGTGAACCAAATGATTTGCCAATAAAAGGTAACAATGATATTGCAGGAATAGACCTTCCTAAAATAGGAATGATAATCTATTGTTAATAACCATTGAATAAAACAGATTTACCAACAAAATCTAAAAGGACACCTGCCTATCAGATTCAAACAGTTTATCATTTTCTAAAGCCATAAGCACAACAATCATGATCAGAACTAACACTACTTCAGACAAATAACCAATTAAGAACCAAAAAAGCAAATAAACACTAATCAGCACGCACTCTCCTGCTACAGCTAACCAAAATCTGCACTCTCCTGCAGGCCATTACTTATATCTCTATCTGAGAAACCTTAGGAACCCTATGGTTAATTGAAGATAAGCATGGCAGGAATTGAAGGTATGGCAGCAAATTCACAACAAGAAGCAGCAGCCGCGTGACGGCGGCAGCGGCAACACACGAGCACGTGGGGCCCGGCGTCCGCGCACGAGCACGCGGGAAAGGCGGCCGCAAGAAGCAGCAGCAGCGGCACGACAGGGCGGCGGCGGCGAGCTCCTACTCCTAACCCTAGGTCGCCGCCCTGTGGGGTCATGGGGATGAGCGGGGGAAAGAGGGAGGGAGGGACAGAGACTAACCATCGTCGATGAGCAGCAGCCGCGCGGGGAGGCTCACGCCGCCGTCGACGAGCGCATCCGACGAGGCTAGCCGCTGTCGAGGGGCAGCTCTGACGAGAGAGATTTGGTGGTGGCGGGGAGGTCGCGGGCTCGAGGGGGAGGAAGGGGATAGGGAGGCGGCGGGGGCGCGTGGGCAGCTGCGGCACAGTGGGTCGGGGCAGCGGCGGTGGCGGCGCGGTGGAGGGAGGGACGAGGGAAGGAGCGGCGCGGTGGATCGAGGGAGAGGGATCTGGCGAGGGAGAGGGAAGGGGGGACCGGGCGAAGGGGTATCCAGCTAGACACTATAGCAATGGCGCACCACCCTCTGGTGCGCCATTAGTAGTTTTTTTCTGATAGCAATGGCGCACCCTCCTGTGGTGCGCCATCAGTAACTTTTTTTCATTATTTATTGTTGCATCTAATAATTTGGTTTTTATCAAATTTGTTATTTTCATGAGGACTAGAACAGAAGATATCATCAAATATCATCAATTTTTTTTTGAAAATATCATCAATTTTTTTAATTGAAAATATCATCAAATTTGTTATTTGAAAATATCATCAAATTTCTTATTTGAAAATATCATCAAATTTGTTATTTAAAAATATCATCAAAAAGTGAGGGAGGGTGCGGCGCGTCCGCGGCGGCGATGGAGCGGGGGAGGGTGCTGGGGGTCGTCGGCGGCGGTGGAGCGGGGGAGGGTGCGGGGGGTGCTCGGCGGCGAGGGGGATCTCGCGAGGGGGATCGAGATCGAGTGTCCTCATCAATATTCAATATTTTTTCATATTGAATATGAAAAAATATCATCAAATTTGAAAAAATATTCATGAATTCAAAAAGTGCCCATGAAATTTAAAAATATTCATGATATCAAAAATTGCCCGAGAAATGAAGACTACGATTTAAATACAATCGATCTTAGCTAGCTATCTGTTCACAATCTTCTTGCCCTTCTTTTTCGCAAATGGAGTTCTTCTGTGGAATGGACGTCCTTTAGGTAGGGTGGTCCTGCTTCTTCTTGTGGTGTGTGCTGCTACTTCATCGTCGTCGTCATGTTCGATCTTTGGGTCGCCGTACTTGTCGAATTCTTGCTCATTGGCTACTCCATCCATTCCGATGATCTTCCTTTTGCCTCTCCTCTAGACAACATGACTGGGCTTTGACGGGTCGGTAATGAAGAAGCATTGGTCCACTTGGGAACCCAGTACCCATGGCTCATTTTTCGCGGTGACGTTTGCGCCCGCGGTCTTGGATTTGGCTTCGGGTATAACCATGGTGGTGAAATACCGGTCTTCTTTTAGGACGCTCTTGGCCCATCTGACACGGAACATCGGGACCTTCTCTCTAGCGTAGCTCAGCTCCCAGATCTCCTTGATCCTTCCGTAGTATCTGTCCTTGTCGTTACCGGTGTAGGATTCCATCGTTACCCCAGAGTTCTGATAACCATCGCTCTTCATGTCCTTGTTCTCGGTGTAGAATGTGTAGCCGTTGATATCATACGCCTCATAGGTCATCAGGTTGTGCTCGGCGCCCTGTGACAAGGCGAATATGAGTTGTTCTTCCGCGGAAGAATCCTCATGTAAAGGGTACGACAGAAGCTTCTGCTTGAACCAACGCGTGAAACATGAGTTGTGCTCTTTGATTATATCTCCATCCGTCCTCCGTTGGCCTCGGTCATTGTACGTCTTCTCAATAATGGTTTTGTGCTCTACCACCCAAGGATCGACCACGTCTATGTGTTGTAGCGCGACTAGGTTTGCTCTTTCAAAGTCGGCGAGTCGGCCCTCGAAGTCGACATGCATTTCGCGGCGACCCTCACGGTGACCCCATCCAGCGAGCCTGCCGAGGTGCCTGTTGACAGGCAGACCAACGGTGTTCTCGATGCCTAGAGATAATTCGTGCAGTAGGAGATGCACTCTTTGGTCAGAAAGCCCCTGGCTATACTTCCCTTTGGACGTGACATGTTGCGAACGTATCCTTTGATGACACCATTCATCCTTTCGAACGACATCATGCTGTGCAGGAACGTCGGCCTGAGTTGGATGATATCCTCCACGATATGGACCAGCAGATGCACCATAACATCGAAGAATGCGAGCGGGAAGTACATCTCAAGCTCGCATAGTATCACCACGATCTCTTCCTGTAGCCTTCTGAGTTGCCTCACGCCAATCGACTTCCAAGAGATGACGTCAAAAAAGTTGCATAGGCCAAATAGCGTTTCACGGGCGTGCGCGTCCATGATCCCACGGATTGCAACTGGAAGTATCTGCGTCATCAACACGTGACAGTCGTGAGACTTCATGCCGCTGAACTTCTGCTTCGCTGGGTCTAGGTATCTGCTTATCTTCCCCGTGTAACCGTAAGGAAGTTTTACTCCTACGAGGTAGGTGAAAAACTGCTCGATCTCCTCCTGACTTAGAGTGAAGCACGCGGGAGGGTAGTCATTTCCGGTCTTCTTGGCCTTTTTGCCTTTGCGATGACTTTCTGTGTCCTGCTTCGCCTCATCATCATCATCATCATCATCATCATCATCATCATCATCATCATCATCATTATCATCATCATCATTAGCGTGAAGCTCCTGCGTGATGGCCATTGATTTCAAGTCTGCCCTTGCTTTCGGCCCATCTTTGGTCCTCTCTGGCATGTTGAGCAGGGTACCAAGCAGACTCTCGCACACGTTCTTCGTGATATGCATGGCATCAAGGCTGTGAGGCACACGGTGGATCTTCCAGTACGGCAAGTCCCAGAAAACAGACCTCGTTTTCCATACCTTCAGCAGCGGCTCTGGCGCCTTTTGCTTCTTTCCCGGTAGTGGGCAATCTTTCCAATTTTTCAACAGCTCATCTATTTCCTCGCCGCTCCTCGTACGCAGGCGTTTTTAGGGTTCGGTTTCACCATCGAACAGATCCTTGCGTTTCCTCCATGGGTCATCATCGCGAAGCCACCTTCGATGTCCCATGAACACGGTTTTCAAAGACCCGGGATCTCTATCTAGCTCGCGATACGTTGTGTCATCCATGAACCTTACGCATCCAGAAAATCTGTGGACTACCTGCCCCGCGAGATATCCGTAACCGAGATAGTCGTGCACCATCATGAGCAGTGCGGCTCTCATAGGGAAATATTCATTCTCTGCGGCGTCCCACGTATTGGCTGGCGTTTTTCATAGCATGTCTAGCTCCTCCTTCAGCAGCCCCAGATACAGATTGATGTCGTTCCCTGGTTGTTTTGGCCCTTCAATTAGCATACTCATGTGAATGTACTTCCTCTTCATGCACAACTAGGGGGGAAGGTTGTACATCCACACAAACACAGGCCAGGTGCTATGTGTGCTTCTCTGGCTGCCAAACGGATTGACTCCATCGGTGCTCGCGCCCAGCATGATGTTCCTTGGATCCTTCCCAAATTATGGGTCTTTGAAGTTCAACGCTTGCCACTGGCTCGCATCCTTAGGGTGACTCAGCATCTTGTCTTTTTATTTATCTCCGGATCATTTCCGTCATCTTCCCGCTTCTTCTCCTCCCTATCCGCGTGCCAACGCAGGAGCTTTGCTACCTTAGGGTCCGCGAAAAACCGCTGCAGACGAGGAGTGATCGGAAAGTACCACACCGATTTTCGAGGAGCTTTCTTCCTCTTCTTGTATCGAGAGACGCCGCACACCGGACATATGGTAGACTCCGCGTGCTCGTCCCGATAAATGATGCAATTGTTCATGCACACATGGTATTTCACGTGCGGTAAATCCAGAGGGCACACGATTTTCTTCGCCTCCTCGAAACTGGTCGGGCACTTGTTCCCCTTGGGAAGACGTTCGTGCCAGAATGACATGTTCTCGTCGAAGCATGCGTCGGTCATTTTGTGTTTTACCTTCATCTCCAGAGCCATGAGCATTACTTTCAGGTGGGTATCCTCGGGCCTGCATCCTTCATACAATGGAGTAACCGCGTCTATCTCCAGTTGATCCAGCTTGGCTTTCTCTCGGGCGGCAGCTCTTGCGTTATCCATCTGCTTGAGAAGCAGCTCTTGAATATGAGGGTCCTGCACCCAGCCTCCATCGTCGTCTACTCCGGCATCTTCATCTTCATGATCATGCCCTTCGTCTTGATCTTCCTCATCATCATGTACGACATCTTCTACATGATGACTGTGTACATCATCACCGTCGTGATCATGTCCTGGAGATTCTTCGTCTTCTCGCCCGCCCTCGCCGCGGTGGTTGTCTTGTTGCCCTTCCTCATTTCTTGCCCGGCCCCCATAGACGACTTCATAGTCATCTTCATCACCTTGCCACCGATAGCCATCCATGAGACCACGCAAGAGCAGGTAGTCCCGCACCTGCCCGGAATTCGGGTCCGCAATAAGGCTCTTCAGCTTGCATCTTCGACACGGACATCTTATCTCCGTCTCGTTCTTTTGAAGCATCTCGGCCTTCGTGGAGCTCAAAAACCTATTCACGATGCCTTCGGTCATCGTGCGGACCATGGTCACCTGCGGGGTAGAGCAAAATGATATTTTAGAACCAAGAAAAAATTTGGCATGAGACCTTCCCTAAAAATAGGACCAAAAAGAATGCATAGTGCCAAAATTCTCGCCGAAACGGAAATGAATCAACATTCCGGCAAAATATTGGCAACTATCGCATTTCAAATACCGGTACCTGCAAACACAAACATATATGCAACACCACAAACATATGCAACATCACAAACATACATAGATCTAGCTAGGCCACAAAAAGTGCATGTGCACGTTGTTGGAGCGAGCTATGGAGAAAAAAAGTAGATCTACAACATGAAGATAGCTTTCCCCTGACTTACCTATCAAAAAAAAGGTAATTTCACCACTTAATTTTGATGAATCTATGGTGCAAATGAGGTGAGGAGGAGGAGGCAGCCGAAAGCTTGGAAAAGGAGGTGGAGGGAATGAAGTGGGGAAAGTGAGTGGGTAGGTGTGGCTGTCCAAAATATCTTGTTGGGGTCCCAGGTTATCGCGCACCACCTGCAAATGCGCCATTAGTATGCCTGGTTACTAATGGCACACCTGCAGGTGGTGCGCCATTAGTAGTTTTGCAAAAAAGTAAAAAAATAAATATATATACTAATGGCGCACTGAGTCACAGTGCGCCATTACTAGTTTAAACTAGTAATGGCGCACTGTGACACGGTGCGCCATTAGTAGTTTTGCGAAAAAAAGAATACAGTACTGGCGCACTGTCTGTCTGGTGCGCCATTACTAGTTAGAACTAGTAATGGCGCACTTCGCCCGGATGCGCCATTAGTATGTATGGAAAAATGGAAAAAAAATTATTACTAGTGGCGCACCGTGTGTCCGGTGCGCCATTAGTGTCTTCCACACTAATGGCGCATCACCAAACGGTGCGCCATTAGTATATAGTAGTGACGCACCACCCGACAGGTGCGCCATTAGTGCCCATCCCATCTATAGCCCTTTTCCTAGTAGTGGGAGGATCATAACCATACAGGCTAGACATCTAGGGTTTAGCCATTACTATCTCGTGGTAGATCAACTCTTGTAATACTCATATTCATCAACATCAATCAAGCAGGAAGTAGGGTATTACCTCCATCGAGAGGGCCCGAACCTGGGTAAAACATCATGTCCCCCGTCTCCTGTTACCATCGACCTTAGACGCATAGTTCGGGACCCCCTACCCGAGATCCGCCGGTTTTGACACCGACATTAGTGCTTTCATTGAGAGTTTCGCTGTGACGTCGAAGACAAGGTCGATGGCTCGCCTTGTTATCAAGGATAGTATCACTGCCGGAGGAGCCCTAGCCTTAGGCCAAACCCTTTGGCTGGGTGGCTTTACTATGGCCGCCCATTCGGCCGTTAAGCCAATGATGACTTCTCAAGTCATCGAAAATCGTCTCCGCATTGACTCTGAATACTCCAAACAGATGGATCCTGCGGAGTTGTCGTCTTTAAAAGAACTTTTGGATCGCATCGCCGCCATGGGAGTCGCTATAGACTATGAACAGATTGGCCTTAAACCCGATCAGGGAGAAATCAAATCTCCGCCGATGACCCACCAGGTAGCGGTTGTAGAGGAACAAAACAACAACTCTTCCCCTACATTGAAGACAAGCTATGTTCGGATTTCCGAGCCACAAGATCCGGACACTCGTTTGCGGGATGACACTCTGAACTTCGAATTGGGCGCCGAGCCTGGAAAATCATCTGCCATCCCGGAGCCCGAACTAATAAGCTCGGGAGTTTTTCAAACTCGGGACTCCACACCGGGTCAGGGTTCGGATTTAAAGCCACCCACCCACCACAAGCAATATTCGCCAAGCAATTTCGGCCCTACGGATATATGCGACCTCATGTACGTACGACAACAGTCTCAGGAAACAGTCCATCACTTCTGGGCCAGATTCCTCCTTGTCAAAGACAAGATTAAAGATTGCCGCGACGAGGACGCGATTTCAGTATTCTGCAATAATTGCACGGATGAAGGAATCCTCAACGCAATCAACCGTTGTCGCGTATTACACTTTGTTGACTTGGCGACCATAGTATAGAAGTACTGCGCAATGGAAAGCGCCTGGAAAACTCACACAACTCACTGGGAACCATTAGCCTTCACTCAACACCTCTGACGGACAAAAAGGATGCACCCTCGCGGGGCACTCCACCGCATAGTGAAGAAAACTAAGCTTATTACGGGACGCGGAACTGGTCTGGAGGGATGGCTTCATAGACCATGCAAAATACACACAACACCGGATACCATACCAACCCACAGCCTTAGAGCATGTTGGATACTCCGGTAGGTGGCTAAGAGCGGCGAGGATATCCTCACCAAAAACACATCAGAGCAACGCTCCCGGGAGGATGATGGTCTCAGAGTATTGACGGTCTTCGAGACTTTCACCTCAAACAATCGGCGCAAGAGGGCACTCCGTGACCTCGGTGAAGTCTGCCAAGTCGCAGCAATAAACCGCATCGAACAAAACAATATGACCTTCCGAGGAATAATTCCTAGTTGGGAGGCTTGATGCATGGGGAAAATTACACTCGACGTGGTATTCGGCACGCTGGGGAACTATCGGTCCGAAGAGATAACCTTCCAGGTGGCTCCTTTCTACAGCGGATATCACACCCTGTTGGGGCGAGACGCATTCATGCGCTTTCAAGCTATACCTCACTACGGGTATATGAAACTTATGATGCCTGGGCCCAACAGTATTATCACTCTCGACAGTGATCCGGACATATAGCACTCCGCGCCGAAAACAAAACCGCATCCTTGGCCCTCGAGGCACTATCCGAAGCCCTCGTGGCTGAAGAATTAACCGCACTATGCTCCACGGTGGATAGGGACGACGTAATCCTTGATAAACGGCCCAAATCCACCTCCTTCAAACCAGCAGACGAAATAGTCAAATTCCAAGTCCACCCGACAGACCCCAAGAAGACAGCTTCCATCGGGGCGCAGCTGGACCAAATGGTCGATGCCGCACTACGAGCGTTCCTGCGCAAGAACTGGGACATATTCTCCTGGCACCCTTCTGATATGCCAGGAATCCCACACAATTTGGCCGAACACAACCTCAATGTATTAAAGGGATATAAACCAGTCAAGCAAACACTATGGCGTTTTTTCGAACCCAAACGACAAGCTACAAGGGAGGAGCTAGCCAAGTTAATCGAGGCCGGATTCATCAGAGAAATAAAACACCCGGACTGGTTAGCAATCTGGTGATGGTGCCAAAGAAGGACAGATCCTGGAGCCTGTGTGTCGATTTCAAAGACCTTAACAAGGCCTACCCTAAGGATCCCTTCCCCCTCCCCCGCATCGATAAGATTATAGATGCTACTGCAGGACACGACTCACTATGTTTCCTCGACACATACACTGGATACCACCAAATCAGAATGAAGGAATCCGATCAAGTCGCAACGGCATTCATTACCCCATATGGGCCTTTCTGCTTCAACACTATGCCATTTGGGCTCAAAAACACCGGCGCTACCTACCAATGCATGATTCAAACATGCCTGGAGTAACAAATAGGCAAGACAGTTGAAGCATATGTAGATGACGTCGTCATTAAGAATAGACATGTCGAGTCATTAATAGACGACTTGCATCTCACATTCGACAACCTCCGTAACATCAAGCTCAATCCGGAAAAGTGTGTTTTCGGCATTCCCGCTAGAAAACTGCTAGGCTTCATCGTTTCCAATAGAGGAATTGAGGCAAATCCAGCCAAAATCCGAGTTCTGTCACAATTGGCTACACCAACAGACCTTAAATAGGTCCAAAAACTAGCCGGATGCGTGGCAGCTCTAAGCCGCTTTATCTCCAGACTAGGAGAAAAGCATTGCCACTTATCGCCTTCTCCGACGCGCCGACCACTTCGAGTGGACGGATGCGGCAATGGGCAGACTAGAAGAAATAAAGGCTCTTTTAGCGAGCATTCCAATCCTGGCCGCACCGAACGTCGGTGAACCGATGTTATTACTTATTATACATCACTGCAACACACCCAGTGGTAAGCGCGGTGCTCATTGTTGAGCGAGAGGAGGTCAGACACAAATTCCCGCTTCAGAAACCGGTATACTACGTATCCAGTGTCCTCACACCATGAAAATACCGGTATCCTCATTACCAAAAGATAGCATATGCGGTCTTCATGGCATCCCGGAAGCTACGACACTACTTCCAAGAGTGCTCGATCACGGTGGTTTCTGAAGTACCACTCAATGACATAATCAACAACTGCGATGTTACAGGTCGGATTGCCAAGCTGGCCATTGAGCTCCTACCATTTGTCATCACATACAAACCACGCCGAGCCATTAAATCCCAAGTCCTGGCTGACTTCGTCGCCGAATGGACACAGGCTGAACTGCCTAAAGAGGACGGCACATATTCCAATTGGGTCATGCACTTCGATGGCTATAAAGTGCTGGCCGGCTTAGGAACGGACGTTGTGTTAACGTCCCCTACTGGAGACACAGTCCAATACGTACTCCATATATTATACACAGACTCCAACAATGCAGCCGAATGCGAGGCCTTATTGCACGGTCTTCGGATGGGTGCCTCCATGAGCATACAACGCCTGGAGGTACGTGGGGATTCAAATCTTGCAATATCCCAAATAAATGGTGACTTTGATGCCAAAGATCCAAAGATGGCGGCCTCGCAACGCCATACTCAAAATATCAGCTCGGTTTGAGGGACTCGAGTTTCATCATGTGGCTTGAGAAAGTAATAAAGCGGCGGATGTCCTTGCTCGCATGGGCGCAAAGTGTGACCCCGTCCCGCCTAACATCTTTCTGGAATGGCTCTTCAACCCATCCGTGGTGTGGCAGGATGATAGCAACAACACCAGTCCGGATCTGATTATACCCTTAGATTCCGAACACAATACCGATATCATCGGGGGCTCAGCCACCGAAATAACGTCATCGGCCCATCTAATAATGGAATTAATTGCCCCATGGACTAAACCCTTCTTGGCCTACCTTAATAGGCGAGAGCTCCCTGAGGATCAGAATGAGGCTCGCTGCATTGTTCGGCGCCCGAAAGCCTACAAGGTCCATGACGGAGAGCTCTACAAGAAAAGCGCTACCGGAGTCCTTCAAAGATGTATCTCCAAAGAAGAGGGATGGCATCGTCTGGCAGAAATCCATGCTGGTCTCGGCAGTCACCATGCCGCGGCTCGGGCACTCGTAAGCAAAGCCTTCCGTACAGGTTTCTTTTGGCCGACGGCCCAAGCAGACGCATAGGACCTTGTCCAATGCTCTGTCGAATGCCAGCTTTTCGCCAACCAAAGCCATATGCCGCCTACCGCTCTACAAACAATCCCCATTACTTGGCATTTTGCGGTCTGGGGGCTTCATATGGTCAGTACCCTTGAAGGAGGAAGCCATAAGAAAAAATATCTGCTGGTCATGGTAGATAAATTCACCAAATGGATAGAGGCCAAGCCTATTAAAACAGCCGAAGTCGGACCAGTGATAGACTTTATATCCGGTGTTGTGCACCGTTATGGTGTCCCACATAGCATCATCACCGATAACGGCTCCAATTTTACAGCCGATGAGGTGAAAACCTGGTGTGCTAACCTGGGCATTAAGCTCGACTATGCCTCCGTCTACCACCCACAAACAAACGGTCAAGTCGAACAAGCCAATGGTCTTATCATGAGCGGCATTAAATGTAGACTAGTGCGGTGTTTGAAAGAATCAGACAAGCACTGGGTTGAGGAGCTCGACTCCGTACTCTAGGGGTTGCGGTCCACGCCCAATCGCACAACCGGATACACACCATTCTTCATGGTGTACGGCGCAGAGGCCGTTTTGCCCTGCGACATTATTCATGACTCACCTCGAGTAAGCATGTACGAAGAGAGAGAGAGAGAGAGAGAGAGAGAGAGTGAGAGAGAGAGAGAGAGGCCGAACTTGATCAGCAGGACAGTTTAGATACCCTGGAGGAGGAGCACAACATTGCAAAAGTCCGTTCTGCATTCTATCAACAACAGGCTCATAGATACCAAAGCAGATAAGTGCGGGCCAAGACTTATAATGTTGGTGAACTCGTTCTACGCTTGCCAGAGATGAAAAAGGACAAACTCAAGCCAAGTGGGAGGCCCCCTTAATTATAGATGAAGTTCTCATTGGAGGAACGTACCGCCTGCGTGATGCATCGGACAATTGCCTAGAGCCGAACCCGTGGAATGCCACCAGACTCCGAAGATTCTACGCCTAGCGCCAGACTCTTTGTTCATCTTCTTCTCCCTTTTGTTTCCATCTTCTCCTCTCTTTATCTTTTTTATTAGTTCTATAGCTTTTGTGCGGCTAAAGCGCACACCTCCGATGAACACATCCTTGAATGTATACGCCGATAAATACCTGGGGGCTTCTTTTACAGAAGCTTATTATTATTATTTTCCGAGCATCAAGCTCACCACTGCTACGTAGTGAGCTTGTGTTGGTTTTCCTTGAAGAGGAAAGGGTGATGCAGCAATAGTAGCGTAAGTATTTCCCTCAGTTTTTGAGAACCAAGGTATCAATCCAGTAGGAGGCTCCTCAAAAGTCCTACGCACCTACACAAACAAACAAAGAACTTGCAACCAACGCAATAAAGGGGTTGTCAATCCCTTCACGGCCACTTGCGAAAGTGAGATATGATAGAGATAGTATGATAAGATAAATATATTTTTGGTATTTCATAATATAAATTGGAAAAGTAAAGATGCAAATAAAAGTAGATTGAAAGCTTATATGATAAAAGATAGACCCGGGGGCCATAGGTTTCACTAGTGGCTTCTCTCAAGATAGCATAAGTATTACGGTGGGTGAACAAATTACTGTCGAGCAATTGATAGAAAAGCCAATAATTATGAGATTATCTAGGCATGATCATGTATATAGGCATCACGTCCATGACAAGTAGACCGACTCCTGCCAGCATCTACTACTATTACTCCACACATCGACCGCTATCCAGCATGCGTCTAGAGTATTAAGTTCATAAGAACAAAGTAACGCACTACAAAAGATGACATGATGTAGAGGGATAAACTCATGCAATATGATATAAACCCCATCTTTCTATCCTCGATGGAAACAATACAATACGTGCCTTGCTACCCCTATTGTCACTGGGTAAGGACACCGCAAGATTGAACCCAAAGCTAAGCACTTCTCCCATTGCAAGAAAGATCAATCTAGTAGGCCAAACCGAACTGATAATTCAAAGAGACTTGCAAAGATAACTCAATCATACATAAAAGAATTCAGAGGAGATTCAAATATTTCTCATAGATAAACTTGATCATAAACCCACAATTCATCGGATCTCGACAAACACACCGCAAAAAGAGTTACATCGAATAGATCTCCAAGAAGATCGAGGAGAACATGGTATTGAGATCCAAAAAGAGAGAAGAAGCCATCTAGCTAATAACAATGGACCCGAAGGTCTGTGGTAAACTACTCACAACTCATCGGAGGGGCTATGGTGTTTATGTAGAAGCCCTCCATGGTCGATTCCCCCTCCGGCGGAGCGCCGGCGAAGGCTACAAGATGGGATCTCGCGGATACAGAAGGCTACGGCAGTGGAAATAGTTTTTCGTTGGCTCCCTGGATGTTTTCGGGGTTAGTCGGTATATATAGGAGGAAGAAGTAGGTCGGTAGCCGCCCGAGGGGCCCATGAGATAGGGGGCGCGCCCTATAGGGGTGGGCGCGCCCTCCACCCTCGTGGCCGCCTCGGCTGCTTCTTGACTTGGACTTCCAGTCCTCTGGATCACGTTCGTTCCAAAAATCACACTCCCGAAGGTTTCATTCTGTTTGGACTCTATTTGATATTCCTTTTCTTCGAAATACTGAAATAGGCAAAAAAAACAGCAATACGGGCTGGGCCTCCAGTTAGTATGTTAGTCCCAAAAATGATATAAATGTGTAAAGTAAAGCCCATAAACATCCAAAAAGGGTAATATAATAGCATGGAACAATCAAAAAATATAGATACGTTGGAGACGTATCAAGCATCCCCAAGCTTAATTCCTGCTCGTCCTCGAGTAGGTAAATGATAAAAACAGAATTTTTGATGTGGAATGCTACCTAGCATAATTCTCAATGTAATTTTCTTTATCGTGGCATGAATGTTCAGATCCAAATGATTCAAAATAAAAGTTCATATTGACATAAGAAATAGTAATACTTCAAGCATACTAATCAAAGCAATCATGTCTTCTCAAAATATCATGGCTAAAGAAAGTTCATCCCTACAAAAATCATATAGTTAGGCTATGCTTCATTTTCATCACACAAAAATGTTCCCAAATTCTACACCCTCGATGACAAGCCAAGCAATTGTTTCGTGCCTAAATAATCTCAAACTTTTTCAACTTTCACACAATACATGAGCGTGAGCCATGGATATAGCACTATGGATGGAATAGAATATGATGATGGGGATTGTGTGGAGAAGACAAAAAAGGAGAAAGTCTCACATTGACGAGGATAATCAACAGGCTATGGAGATGCCCATCAATTGATGTCAACATGAGGAGTAGGGATTGCCATGCAACGGATGCACTAGAGCTATAAATGTATGAAAGCTCAACAAAAGAAAACTAGTGGGTGTGCATCCAACTTGCTTGCTCACAAAGACCTTGGGCATTTTGAGGAAGCCCATCGTAGGAATATACAAGCAAAGTTCTATAATGAAAAATTCCCACTAGTATATGAAAGGGACAACATATGAGACTCGCTATATGAAAAACATGGTGCTACTTTGAAGCACAAGTGTGGAAAAGAGATAGTAACATTGCCCCTTTTTTATTTCTTTCTTTTTTTCTTTTTTTGGGCCTTTTTTTCCTTTCTTCTTTTTTTATTTTTTTCCTTTGGCCTTTCTTTTTTATTTTCTTTTTGGGGACAATGCTCTAATAATGATGATGATCACACTTTTATTGATTCACAACTCATGAATTACAACTCAAAACTAGAACAAGATATGACTGTATATGAATGCCTCCGGCGGTGTACCGGGATGGGCAATGAATCAAGAATGACATGTATGAAAAATTATGCAAAGTGGCCTTGCCACAAATACGATGTCAACTACATGATCATGCAATGGCAATATGACAATAGTAATGCGTGTCATGATGATAAACGGAACGGTGGAAAGTTGCATGGCAATATATCTCAGGATGACTATGGAAATGCCATAATAGGTAGGTATGGTGGCTGTTTTGAGGAAGATATAAGGAGTTTATGTGTGATAGAGCATATCATATCACGGGGTTTGGAGGCACCAGCGAAGTTTGCACCAACTCTCAAGGTGAGAAAGGGCAATGCACGGTACCGAAGAGGCTAGCAATGGTGGAAGGGTAAGAGTGCGTATAATCCATGGACTCAACATTTGTCAAAAGAACTCATATACTTATTGCAAAAATCTACAAGTCATCAAACACCAAGCACTATGCGCATGCTCCTAGGGGGATAGATTGGTAGGAAAATACCATCGCTCGTCCCCGACCGCCACTCATAAGGATGCACAATCCAAGGACACCTCATGTTTCAAATTTGTTACACAACTTTAACCCTACGTGCATGCTACGGGACTTGCTAACTTCAACACAAGCATTCTTTAAATTCATAATCACACAACTAGCATGACTTTAATATCACTACCTCCATATCTGAAAACAATTATCAAGTATCAAATTGATCATAGCATCCAATTCACTTCCTATGATAGTTTTTATTATACCCAACTTGGATGCCCACCATTCTAGGACCAATTTTATAACCATAGCAAATACCATGCTGTTCTAAGAGACTCTAAAAATAATATAAGTGAAGCATGAGAGACTAGCAATTTCTACAAAATTAAGCCACCGCCGTGCTCTAAAATATATTAGTGAAGCACTAGAGCAAACACTAATTAAAACATAAAAACACATCTAAACAGAAGGTAGATGCAAAATTTATTACTAAACAGAAACAAAAACAAAAAAACACAAATAAAATTGGGTTGCCTCCCAACTAGCGCTATCGTTTAACGCCCCTAGCTAGGCATAAAAGCGAGGATTGATCTAAGTAGTGCCATCTTTGGCACTCAATTCCTCAATAGAGCACTTATAATCTTTAGGGGTTTCTCCCTTTTTAGCAATGATTAAACCTTTAGGCAAAAATTCAAGAAATTCATTTGTAGGAAAGATTGAACCCAACGCTAATCACTTCTCGCATTGCAAGAAAGATCAATGTAGTACGCTAAACTAAACCGATAATTTGAAGAAACTTGCAAAGATATCAAATCATGCATATAAGGATTCAGAGAAGAACCAAATCATATTCATAGATAATCTTGTTCATAAATCCACAATTCATCAGATCTCGACAAACACACCGCAAAAGAGTATTACATCGAATAGATCTTCAAGAACATCGAGGAGAACTTTGTATTGAGAATCAAAGAGAGAGAAGAAGCCATCTAGCTAATAACTATTAACCCGAAGGTCTGTGGTAAACTACTCACGCTTCATCAGAGAGGCAATGGTGTTGTGTAGAAGCCCTCCGTGATCGATTCCCCTCCGGCAGATCACCGGAGAAGGCCCCAAGATGGGCTCTCATGGGTACAGAAGGTTGCGATGGTGGAAAAGTGGTTTCATAGCTCTCCCTGATGTTTCTAGGGTATAAGAGTATATATAGGCGAAAGAAGTACGTCGGTGGAGCTACGAGGGGCCCACGAGGGTGGGGGGCGCGCCCACCCCCTTGGGGTGCCCTCCTGCCTCGTGGCCTCCTCGTGGAGTTCCATACTTCAACTCCAAGTCTTCTGGATTGCTTTCGGTCCAAGAAAGATCCCCACGAAGGTTCCATTCTGTTTGGACTCCGTTTGGTATTCCATTTCTGCAAAACTCTAAAAGAGGCAAAAAAACAGAAACTGGCACTGGGCCTCCGGTTAATAGGTTAGTCCCAAAAATAATATAAAAGAGCATTTAAAGCCCATTAAACATCCAAAACAGATACGATGGAAGGAAATATGACAATGATGTCAACTACATGATCATGCAAGGAAATATGACAATGATGGAGCGTGTCATAATAAACGGAACGGTGGAAAGTTGCATGGCAATATATCTTGGAATGGCTATGGAAATGCCATAATAGGTAGGTATGGTGGTTGTTTTGATGAAGGTAAATGCTGGGTTTATGGTACCGGCGAAAGTTGCGCGGTACTAGAGAGGCTAGCAACGGTGGAAGGGTGAGAGTGCGTATAATCCATGGACTCAACATTAGTCATAAAGAAATCACATACTTATTGCAAAAATCTACAAGTCATCAAAACCAAGCACTATGCGCATGATCCTAGGGGAAGGGTTGGTAGGAGTTAACAATCGCGCGATCCCGACCTCCACACATAAGGAAGACAATCAAAGAAACACCTCATGCTTCAAATTCGTTACACAACGGTTACCATACGTGCATGCTACGGGACTTGCAAACCTCAACACAAGTATTTCTCAAATTCACAATTACTCTACTAGCATGACTCTAATATCACCATCCTCATGAAGGAAATATGCCCTAGAGGTAATAATAAAGTTATTATTTATTTCCTTATATCATGATAAATGTTTATTATTCATGCTAGAATTGTATTAACCGGAAACATAATACATGTGTGAATACATAGACAAACAGAGTGTCACTAGTATGCCTCTACTTGACTAGCTCGTTAATCAAAGATGGTTATGTTTCCTGACCATGAACAATGAGTTGTTATTTGATTAACGAGGTCACATCATTAGTTGAATGATCTGATTGACATGACCCATTCCATTAGCTTAGCACCTGATCGTTTAGTATGTTGCTATTGCTTTCTTCATGACTTATACATGTTCCTATGACTATGAGATTATGCAACTCACGTTTGCCGGAGGAACACTTTGGGTGCTACCAAACGTCACAACGTAACTGGGTGATTATAAAGGAGCATTACAGGTGTCTCCAAAGGTAGATGTTGGGTTGGCGTATTTCGAGATTAGGATTTGTCACTCCGATTGTCGGAGAGGTATCTCTGGGCCCTCTCGGTAATGCACATCACATAAGCCTTGCAAGCACTGCAACTAATATGTTAGTTGTGAGATGATGTATTACGGAACGAGTAAAGAGACTTGCCGGTAACGAGATTGAACTAGGTATTGGATACCGACGATCGAATCTCGGGCAAGTAACATACCGATGACAAAGGGAACAACGTATGTCGTTATGCGGTCTGACCGATAAAGATCTTCGTAGAATATGTAGGAGCCAATATGGGCATCCAGGTCCCGCTATTGGTTATTGACCGGAGACGTGTCTCGGTCATGTCTACATTGTTCTCGAACCCGTAGGGTCCGCACGCTTAAGGTTACGATGACAGTTATATTATGAGTTTATGCATTTTGATGTACCGAAGGTTGTTCGGAGTCCCGGATGTGATCACGGACATGACGAGGAGTCTCGAAATGGTCGAGACATAAAGATTGATATATTGGAAGTCTATGTTTGGACATCGGAAGTGTTCCGGGTGAAATCGGGATTTTACCGGGTTACCGGGAGGTTACCGGAACCCCCCGGGAGCCATATGGGCCATCATGGGCCTTAGTGGAAAGGAGAAAGGGGCAGCCCAAGGGGGCTGCGCGCCTCCCCCCTTCCCCTAGTCCTATTAGGACTAGGAGAGGTGGCCGGCCACCCCTCTCCCTCTTTCCCCCTTGGGAATCCTAGTTGGAATAGGATTGGGGGGGGGGGAGTCCTACTCCCGGTAGGAGTAGGACTCCTCCTGCGCCTCTCCCTCTTGGCCGGCGCCCCCTCCCCCCTTGGCTCCTTTATATACGGAGGCAGGAGCACCTCTAAACACACAAGTTGACACAAGTTGATCCACGTGATCGATTCCTTAGCCGTGTGCGGTGCCCCCTGCCACCATATTCCTCGATAATACTGTAGTGGAGTTTAGGCGAAGCCCTGCTGCTGTAGTTCATCAAGATCGTCACCACGCCGTCGTGCTGACAGAACTCTTCCCCGACACTTTGCTGGATCGGAGTCCGGGGATCGTCATCGAGCTGAACGTGTGCTCGAACTCGGAGGTACCGTAGTTTCGGTGCTTGATCGGTTGGATCGTGAAGACGTACGACTACTTCCTCTACGTCGTGTCATCGCTTCCGCAGTCGGTCTGCGTTGGGTACGTAGACAACACTCTCCTCTCGTTGCTATGCATCACATGATCCTGTGTGCGCGTAGGAAATTTTTTGAAATTACTACGAAACCCAACAGTGGCATCCGAGCCTAGGTTATTGATGTTGATGTTATATGCACGAGTAGAACACAAGTAAGTTGTGGACGATACAAGTCATACTGCCTACCAGCATGTCATACTTTGGTTCGGCGGTATTGTTGGACGAGACGACCCGGACCAACCTTACGCGTACGCTTACGCGAGACCGGTTCCCTCAACGTGCTTTGCACAGAGATGGCTTGCGGGCGACTACCTCTCCAACTTTAGTTGAACCAAGTATGGCTACGCCAGGTCCTTGCGAAGGTTAAAACGGAGTCTATTTGACAAACTATCGTTGTGGTTTTGATGCGTAGGTGAGATTGGTTCTTACTTAAGCCCGTAGCAGCCACGTAAAACATGCAACAACAAAGTAGAGGACGTCTAACTTGTTTTTGCAGGGCATGTTGTGATGTGATATGGTCAAGGCATGATGCTGAATTTTATTGTATGAGATGATCATGTTTTGTAACCAAGTTATCGGCAACTGGCAGGAGCCATATGGTTGTCGCTTTATTGTATGCAATGCAATCGCGATGTAATGCTTTACTTTATTACTAAACGGTAGTGATAGTCGTGGAAGCATAAGATTGGCGAGACGACAACGATGCTACGATGGAGATCAAGGTGTCGCGCCGGTAACGATGGTGATCATGACGGTGCTTCGGAGATGGAGATCACAAGCACAAGATGATGATGGCCATATCATATCACTTATATTGATTGCATGTGATGTTTATCTTTTTATGCATCTTATCTTGCTTTGATTGACGGTAGCATTATAAGATGATCTCTCACTAAATTATCAAGAAGTGTTCTCCCTGAGTATGCACCGTTGCCAAAGTTCGTTGTGCCCAGACACCACGTGATGATCGGGTGTGATAAGCTCTACGTCCATCTACAACGGGTGCAAGCCAGTTTTTGCACACGCAGAATACTCAGGTTAAACTTGACGAGCCTAGCATATGCAGATATGGCCTCGGAACACGGAGACCGAAAGGTCGAGCGTGAATCATATAGTAGATATGATCAACATAATGATGTTCACCGATGAAACTACTCCATCTCACGTGATGATCGGACATGGTTTAGTTGATTTGGATCACGTGATCACTTAGAGGATTAGAGGGATGTCTATCTAAGTGGGAGTTCTTAAGTAATATGATTAAATTGAACTTAAATTTATCATGAACTTAGTCCTGGTAGTATTTTGCAAATCATGTTGTAGATCAATAGCTCGCGTTGTTGCTTCCCTGTGTTTATTTTGATATGTTCCTAGAGAAAATTGTGTTGAAAAATGTTAGTAGCAATGTTGCGGATTTGATCCGTGATCTGAGGTTAAATCCTCATTGCTGCACAGAAGAATTATGTCCTTAATGCACCGCTAGGTGACAGACCTATTGCAGGAGCAGATGCAGAAGTTATGAACGTCTGGCTAGCTCAATATGATGACTACTTGATAGTTTAGTGCACCATGCTTAACGGCTTAGAATCGGGACTTCAAAGACGTTTTGAACGTCATGGACCATATGAGATGTTCCAGGAATTGAAGTTAATATTTCAAGCAAATACCCGAGTTGAGAGATATGAAGTCTCCAACAAGTTCTATAGCTAAAAGATGGAGGAGAATCGCTCAACTAGTGAGCATGTGCTCAGATTGTCTGGGTACTTCAATCGCTTGAATCAAGTG